>NC_052564.1:2058027-2131587 GCF_016699485.2 Gallus gallus | reverse complement strand
CTGAATGGCCCTGGAAGATGTGCAGGCCCAACAGCACTGGGAGGTCATTGAGTGCATCAGCAGTGACAGTACTGGAGAGGGGAGGGTGAGGTGGGTGGCTGTGCCCCATCCAGGTGCTGGCTGTGGCTCCTCTCATCCATCAATGCCTGAACACACAGCTATGCTCCGTAGCCCTTCTCCAGGACCAGCCCTCCTCCCACACAGCCGTGCTCAGGGCAGGTGTGTCCATGCTGGCCTGGCAGCAGCTCCCGGTACCCTCCTGCTTCCCTCCCGGTACTCCCTGAGGGACCCTGAGCTGGTGGAGCTGCTCTGCAGAGCAAGGGAGCTGTGGTGCCCTGGGACACCGGGCAGGCCCTGTGATGCTCAGGGTGGAAGGCAGACCCAGCTGAACGGGATCTCTACTGCTGAGTCCATCTCCATCTGCCCTGCTGGCTCAGCAGTACTGTTGCAGAGCCCTCATTTGCCTGTGGGCCCCTCAGGTTCCCCTGTTCCTTTGGATCAGTGGTCTGTCATTGCATATGGAAGACATTCATTGCCTGCTCAGACTCTTACACTGTCCCGGAGATCCCCCGGCATGTCCTGGTTGCACCAGATTCCTCTCCAGGACAGCATCTGCCATCAGTCCTTCAGTAGCAGGGGCAGCCCCACACAGTCCTGTTCAAGACCAGTTAATGTTTGCTGGACCATGTACAACCAAGAAGGGAGCTCTCGTCTGCCCTTTGGTCCTCACAGTTCACCCTGGGACTCTGAACCATGTAGAACCCCAGGAAAGCAAGAGGACTTTCCTGAGGGCTACGCCATGCCTGTATTCCTGGCACAGCTTTGGAAGAGGTGTGCAGGCCTCTGGCCCTGCCCTGAACAGCCTCTTCAGTTACAATTGCCCCATCAGGGAGGCCAGCCGTGGCACAGTGCTGCACACTGCCTGCCCTGCCTGCAGACACAGGGACTCCACTGTACAGGCAACAGCACTGTCACCAATTGCACCAGAACCGAGAGCGGACACAGATGCAAGGACACAGGAGAACTGTTGGGAACTGTAAAGAGAGCAGCACTGAAAAGACCACGTCCTGCTGCTGCCCGTGGCTGTGGCTCCAGGGCTCCAGAAGCAGCAGCACAACTGAAAGGCAGCAGAGTCCCCACCAGGCACTGACAGACATCCCTCAGGGACACTGCTGCTCCGTGTGACATTGGTTTCTGAAGTCCTGAGCCTCTTCAGATGACCCAGACCAGATGGCAAAACAAATGATCCTCTGTAGATTTTATTATCTCTTCATATAACCTAGTTCTTTAAATAGAACAGGTTCATCACATAGAAGTAAAAATAAGCAAACATAAAAACAGTTGATGAATATAATTTGATTGGAATTAAATTTATTATATGTATGACAAACTGACATGAAGAAGAAACAGAAACACCAGGTAAAATCAATTAGGCTTTTCCTAAATTTTCTGTAGTCTTGAGAGCATGATGAACATCTTTCTGATGGCGAAATAGGGTATGTTGGAGTATCTTCCTGAGGGCACCCTTGAGCTCCTGGTTCCTCATGCTGTAGATGAGGGGGTTCACAGCTGGAGGCACCACTGAGTACAGAAATGAAAACAGCAGGTCCAGGGATGGGGAGGAGATGGAGGGAGGCTTCAGGTAGGCAAATATGGCAGTGCTGACCAACAGGGAGAGCACGGCCAGGTGAGGGAGGCACATGGAGAAGGCTCTGTGTCGTCCCTGCTCAGAGGGCATCCTCAGCACGGCCCTGAAGATCTGCACGTAGGACAAAACAATGAAAACAAAGCAACCAAAGACAACACAGACACTAAAAAGGAGTAACCCAACTTCCCTGAGATAGGCATCTGAGCAGGAGAGCTTGAGGATGTGGGGGATTTCACAGAAGAACTGATCCACAGCATTGCCTTGGCACAGAGGCAGGGAAAATGTATTGGCAGTGTGCAGCAGGAATTAAGGAGCCCAGTGCCCCAGGCAGCTGCTGCCATGGTGGCACAAGCTCTGCTGCCCAGCAGGGTCCCGTAGTGCAGGGGCTTGCAGATGGCAACGTAGCGGTCATTAGGACATCACAGTGAGAAGATAATATTCTGCTGATAACAAAACAAAAAGAAAAAGACCTGTGCAGCACATCCTGCGTAGGAGATGTGCCTGGTGTGCCAGAGGGCATTGGCCATGGCTTTGGGGAGAGTGGTGGAGATGCAGCCCAGGTCGAGGAGGGCGAGGTTGAGCAGGAAGAAGTACATGGGGGTGTGCAGGCGGTGGTCGCAGGCTACGGCTGTGCTGATGAGGCCGTTGCCCAGGAGGGCAGCCAGGTAGATGCCCAGCAAGAGCCAGAAGTGCAGGAGCTGCAGCTGCCGCGTGTCTGCCAACGCCAGGAGGAGGAACTCGCTGATGGAGCTGCTGTTGGGCATCTGCGGTTCCTGGGCATGGAGTCCTGTTCAGGGTGCAGGAGATAATGAGAAGACAAGACCATTCTCAGTGACACTCATCCCACCATTTTATAAAGACTTTTTTTCTTTTAGGACAGTGTTCATTTAGTTCCATCACTTGAATTTAACTTCATGAGGTTCATGATTCTATAATAAGTAGAAGCTGAAGGAGCTTTAGCCTTCCTCTCATTTCCTAATCATATCCCAGCCTCCTGGATATTTTCCTCATAAGAGCTGTTTCCATGTCTCATGTCTTTACCCTGTCTGCACTCAGGGCGCCCATCCCTAACGCTATGCACTTCAGTTTCTCATAGGGAAAGCTGCCTGTTTGCAAGGTAGTTCATGTTCATGTCTGTAGGAAATAAATAAATAAATAAATAAAATAAAATAAATAAAAATATCTCAGCTGGTGCTGCCCTTTGGGAGAGGAGAGGCTGAGAGCACATGAGGAGATTTCTCATATAACAGCAGACTGAGAAAGGTACAATTGAGGATTCTCAGAGATGTGTTCATAATTCACATCTCCCTTCAGATTTCTGCCTCCAAGTCTTTCCCCTTCCTTAAGAACAGAAAATAGAAAATCCCTTCCTTGTCTCTCCTCTTGCAACGAGCTCTTGGAAACACTCTGGGATGCAGTGCAGCTGTGAGCCCCCTGCCCCAGGCAGCAGCTGTGGCAGCAGAAGGCCCCTGCCCTGCTCCTTCCCCCCACACGTCTCCCCGCAGCGCCCTGGGCAGCTCCCCGGGCAGGCTGAGTGCTGAGCCTGGCAGGCGGCAGAGTCCCTGCCCCGGCACACAGCCCCTGGGGCACAGCAGGGACCCTGCTCTGCACCACAGCCCTGGGCACCCGGCTGCACCCCCAGCTGCACAGCCTGCAGCCGTCCTGGGACACGCAGCCCTCAGGGCTGTGCTCTGACAATGAAGCACCGAAGCCCTCAGCTGGAGCAGGTCTTTCTCCACAGTAAAGAACCATGGAGCACCTTCAGCCAGATATCTAATGGGATGTCCCAGAGTTAGTGATCTCTCCAGGAAAATCAGAGCAATTGCCTGGATCAAAAGTCTTACCTTGTCAAGGATAGTAAGAAATGCACCTCCAGTGAGCTCTCAGCCTGCTATTGTGTCACACAACATCTAAACTTTCTTCCTTCTCTCCTCCCCATCTCCGGATGGTCATGGCCCCAGCCCTGCTGTGTGGTGCTCAGGAGCTGCTGCTGGGCACAGCTATCTCTCTGCAGCACTGCCCTCTTAAGTCAGCTCCCTGTGTCTCAGAAGCCCAGCCCAGCTCAGCAGCAGAGAAGGAGATTTCCTTCTCCCCGCAGCTCTCCCTGGAGATATCCATGGCCTTCCTGTGCTGACAGCCCCTGCAGGACAGCACAGTCATCACTGCAGAATGTACTTTGAAGTCAGATCCATTAATCAATATGTCCAGGGGATTACAAACACGTGGATGTTCCTAAGAGAAGAAGTTTGACCATGAGAGAAGCAAATGCCAAATCTATAAACGTCTGCTCATGACCCCTAACAAAAAAAGACAAACAGGCAAAGACAGGGCGGGGTGGACTTCCCCTGTTCTGGGCAGTGGTAGAGCTGAGGCACAACAGGCATAACATTACAGAATCATAGAATGGCTTATATTTGGAGGGACTTTAAAGAGCACCTATTTCCAAGCCCCAGCCATCAGCAGGGCTGCCAGCCTCCAGATCAGGCTGCCCAGGATCCCATCCATCCTGACCTTGAATGCCTCCAAGGATGGCGCACACAGAATATCTTTGGGCAACCTGTCCCACTTCCTTTGAGTAGAAAATGTCTTCCTAAAAGCTCACATAGATATCCCCTCTGTACTTTAAAGCCATTTCCCTTTCACCTATTACTATCAGACCATCTCATCCTAACCCTAGGATTAGGCATCTCATCCGCTGATGGAAACCCTGGGACTGAAATGGGATCAGTTCCCCAGAGGTCCATGGGAGCCAGAAGTCCTCTTAGTTGAATTCAGATGTGCACAATGAGGTGTCTGTGTGTGAGCCCCTCATCTGAACGCTTGGTCTTCATTCAACAGGGACTGCATTGCTCACTCAGAGACACTCAGGGCTGCCTGAGGTGCCTGGGGTGATCCTAGTTGTGTGCTGGTGCTTGTAAAGTGTGGTGGAAAATCTCTGAGATAGACACCTCCTTTCGTGACCATCAGCTGAGGGCCAGAAGGGAGGTATTCTTGGCCATCCTAAATGCCACCACAGCCCTGTGCTTAAGGCACCCAGTGTGCCTTTTGCACCTGTTCCCATGGAGCATGTCGTGTTATTCTGTGGAGAGCTTTTGGGACCGGGAGCACTGGCTCCGGGAGAGGGGCCATGATGGGATGCAGCTGGTAAGGAGATAGGGCCCTGCTCATTAAACCAGGCAAGGTTGTGCTGCCCTCACTCAGGAGCAAGGAAGTGATAAGAACGTATTGCAGTTAAGAAAATTGAGTGGTATGCAGTAAACAATCGGGCATTCATCACGGGACTGTCACAGTATCTAGCGTTGAAGGTTACTTTCTCACGTAAAGAACTAACCAATAAGAGAACCCAATTTGGCATATGTAGTAGCTCATTAACTATCGTATAAATGCCTGCGTGTGCTTCAATAAAGCTGAGACTTGTTGATCATGAAAGCATGAGACTTGTCTCCCGCTGATTTCCTACATTATTCTGCTGAACAAATGGATGAGCTTACAACAGAAGAGCTAGATCTTCCTCTGTGGTGTCTTTGTCACACTCTGCCATTCAAGGCATTACAAAGCTATGGCACATCTACATTCTTTCACTGATGACACCTCAGTTTGCTCTGGGCTCTCATTTGAGTGGCATCAGAAGAAGTCCTGGGTCATGCGAGTTCCCAGTTGTCAGGAAGCTGGCAGATGTTCTTCCAGTTTGAAAGAAGAGCAAGAAAGATGAAATCAGCAATTACGGAACTGACAGTCTCAATTTGGTGCCTGATAAAATTATGGAGAAAATGATGCTGGGAGTTACTGAAAACACTTGAAAGACAATTCTGTCATTGGAAACAGCCAACATGAGTTCATGAAGGGAAGGTCCGGTTGAACTTAAAGTCCTTTTATTAAGCTGTCACCCATCTAATTGATGAAAGGTAGCCAACTGATGTTATTACTTAGGATTTCGTATGGGATTATAATACTGTTCCTCACCGTATCCTTCAGGACAAAGTGTCCTGCAAAGGGCTAGACAGAAACATAATATGATGGGTGAGCATGTGGCCAATGAGACGGGACCGAAAGATTTCAGCAAATCAGACTGGTGGCCGGCCACCAGCTGGGTTCCCCAGGGCTCCATTTAGAGACACTTCTCCTTAAAGTTTTCATCAGTGACTTGCAAGTAGGACCAGAGGATGTTATGAGCATGTTTGCTGACAATGCAAACTTGGGTGCAGCTGTTGCCTCCAATGAGGATGGAGAGGACTAGCAGAGTAATGAGGACAAGATAGAGATCTAGACAAACACCAACCACATGAACCACATGCTTACTGACACCTGAGTCATTGTGTTGTCTCAGTGGTGTAGAGAGCAGTGATGTCAGAATTACTGAGTTGTGGCAGTGGTCAGGATTACAGTGATGTCAGAGTCACTGCCCTGTTAAGGGGAGACAAGCTCAGTGAGTTCAGCACCGCTGTGTTATATCACAGCTGATCTGAGCACAGTGGTGTTGCAGTCAGTGGGGAGCTCTGCATGTGGGTGAGCAT
Organism: Gallus gallus; assembly: GCF_016699485.2. Classification (NCBI taxonomy): domain Eukaryota; kingdom Metazoa; phylum Chordata; class Aves; order Galliformes; family Phasianidae; genus Gallus; species Gallus gallus. Next base: position 2,125,425 of record NC_052564.1, on the reverse strand, counting down.
CAAACATGTCATCCCCAGAACCAAATGCTCCCAGTGAGGAAATGGTGCCTCCACATTGGGCCTCAGAGATCTGAAGTTCCAAGTTTTGTTGTCACTGACTGCTTGTTCAGACTGGGCCTTCTCACATCCCACAGCCTGTGATGAGACACACTGCTTGCATAGGACTTGGGCCTCACAGCACCCCTGTACCCCATGCAGAGCCTGAGAGCTGCTGTCCCCTTAACTTTCATTTGGCATCCTACAATCTTCCATCCCACTGCCCCAGGAAGGGCCCTGAGCCAGCAGGAGGGACAGGATCTCCCTGCCAAGGGTCAGCCCTGATCAGGGCTTGGCCTTTCTGCTTCATAAGACAAAGGAGGCTTTTCTCAGCATCACAGCCGCCATCCCAGTGCCTGTGTCTGCCTGTAACCATGGCTTCCAATTATCTGCTCTAACAAGTCCCTGGGGAAGCTTGCTTGTTAGTGGCCCTCAGTGGGGCCCATTAATACTCCAAGAAACTTCTCTGTTCCTTCTGACTTGGTCTTCTTGAGCCCTTCATGCCATCTTCTCTCTGCACTGGTGGTTGATGGACTCAGCAGCAAAAGCCCCCTGGGGCCCATGACAACCTAAAGAGCCCTCCTGTGCCTTGTGCCTTCTTGTCATCTTCTTCAGGTGTTCAGAACTTGTACAGCTAACTGGAGAGGTATCTGGAGAGAGCTTAAAGTGGTAGAGACTGATGGGCATTTCCAAAGTCCAGTAATTCATTTATTTATAGTTGTGTTTAAACAAGAATTTATAGAGGCACTTGGCAGTTGATATTGATCCAGGACGTCCCCTAATGAGCTTTAATCTGTCACTGTGTGGAACAAAGTCTTCCTCATCATCCCCACCCCATTACTTCTCACATCGGCCCCATGGGACTGGCATCACTTCTCCTCACATCACTCTTCTCCTCTGGAGTCACCCGCTCACTGCTAAATCTCCTTTGCACCAACTCCCACCGGCTTTCCTCAGAGAACCAGCTGCACGTGGGCAATGAAAGATTTCTCTCTTATTTATTTTTTTTTTACAACAAACAGAAGGAAAAGTAATGCAATTCTATGAACAGAAAAACACAGTGATCATCTGCATGCCTTGTCCAACCTGCATCTAACGAGGTTTGCCTTTCACAAGGAATACTTGTAAAAGAAATGAGTTAGACAGAGAGAGGAAGGGATAGATGTAATCAAAGCAAAGGAGTTGATAAGAGAGTCCATCAGACTATGGACAGATGGTGAAGGTTCCAGTAATCTCCCTGAAGGTCACAGATCAGCCAGATAGTTGGCAGGTATATGAGTGAAGAAAGAGCCAGGGATGGGGAAATGTGGAGAGCAATGGGAAGAGCGTATGTCCAGATGACCTGCTGAAAACATGCCTTCCAGCATGGTCATGCATTAAGGAGAGATGGAGACACATGGAGGATGAGGGACAGGAAATATGCAGCAGGGTAGAGCAGCAGTGGGCACTGGGCATTAGTCACAGGGCATTGGCACTGGCACCGCTGTCTGTGTCTGTGTACCTGAAGGCATCTGTGTCCTGCAAACACAGTTCTGGAAAACAGTGCCCTTTCTCAAGAACAATTAAAAAAACCAAAAAAACCAACATCCCTCAAAGAGCATTTTTTTCGACTTAAATGGAAAGAGGAACATGAGAATATTTGATGTTGAGAGGTGTGTCAACACATTTTTATTGATTTCTATCTTTTTCATCAATTCTTTGTTTCAATTTTATTGACATAAACAACTTCCAGACTAAAGCTTCAGAAGGAAAGCCTCTGTTTGTCTCTCCTAACAGGGGATGTGCTCCAAACCCAGTCAGCTTGTGTGAACTTTCCAAAATCCACTCCAAGTTGCTGACATTTTTTTTTTGTGTTGGAGGCACTACTCTGGGTAATGTCTTCCCTCCATCTTCTAGCCATGGTCTTCTTCATATTAAAAACAAACACAAAAAAAAAAAAAAAAAGAGGAGAGTGACTCTTTACACCATTTCTGAACAAATGGTAGTAAACTGAAAGAGACATTTGATGTCTGGAAGGCAATCCTTACATTTCTAAGAACATGATGTCAGACACAGGACAGGTGTGGAACAGGTAGCCCAGAGAAGTTGCGGCTGCCCCATCGCTGGAGTTGTTCAAGATGTCAGCGGCCCCAAGCACCCAGATCTACTGCATGACAGCCCTGCCCACAGCAAGGGAGTTGGAATTAGATGCTCTTTAAGGTCCTTCCAACCCAACTCATTCAAGGATTCTGTGATTCCTGTCACTTTCTTCCAAGTTGAAATCCCTTTTTTTAGGTATTCCCTGATCACCTCCTCTTTTACTCAGGGCACATGTGCACAGAACCAACATTTCCCACCTGTCTCTGGCACCTAGGATTCCAAGAAGCCCAGGCCAACTGATTAACAGCAAGGGCAGGAAGGAAAGGAGTATCAGAGACTTTTCCATGTTCTGTCTCAGCAGGTTCCCTGTCCCATTCTACTCTGGGCCCACATTCTCCCTAGCCTTCCTATTGTAGATTACATATTTCTACAAGCCCTTCTCGTCTGTGATATGCCTGGGCACATTCAATTGCAGTTGAACTCCAACATTCCTAAGCTCATCTCATCAGGTACGCTGGACAAAGTCTCTGCATTGCTGCCAGGTGACCTGTTCTAGTCCGCCCCCTCTTTGTTTGGGCTTGACCAGGTCTACCGTTCCCATCTGTCTGTGGAGAATATCTTCCACATGCTCTTCCTGATCAGGAAGCCAGGAACGGGCACTGTTGGTCTCCTCTGTTGGCCATTTCCATTAACTCTGACCTGGCTGCTCTGCCATCCCCAGGCAGAGCTCAGTGCACTTTCACAGAGGGCAGTCGCCCTTCCTTGTCTCCTCACACATCCATCGTAAAGACTCTGTATCCCCCTTGTGCTTCAGTTCAGTTGTGGAAGCCATTAAACCCTGTCCCCTTGGTCCAAACAAGACCTCAGGCCTGCAACTGTACAAACATTTCTAGCTCTGCATGTGCTGGTGTTCTCATTAGTGTAAGAAGAACACATAAGAAAACACCCTAGTTGGAAAGCGTCATTGAACTTAGACTGGCAAGATAGCTCATCTTTGATTTTTGTGTTCAGATGGTGGCATAAAGGCATAAGCTCCACTGTGGGGCTCAAGGTTGTCCAAGAAGCACGGGCACTCGTAGGGCATGGCTTTCCTGATGGCCTTGAGCTGCATTTGCAACTGCATGGACAACTGCCATGCACAGGGGAAGTCCACTCCTCCCTGTCCTTCTCCATGTGCCTTTTTTGTGACAGCAAACACTCTCTGGTACGACTAACCATATGTCTGGAATTGCTGACTGTCCGCTGGATATTTGGTGGTTAATTCAGAAGATTTCAAAGCATAGACATGATGCTGTTGTCTTTCAGGAGATGTTGGCCATGGAGACCCAGGGGCATCTCAGGGGAGGTCAGTGGGAAGGATAAAAATGACATCCTCTGCTGCTGATCTGGGCTGGGCTCCTGGGGCACAGGGTACACCTACAAGTGGGCAGCACTGCAGTGAGACAGCTGTGTCCAGGAGCAGCTCTTCTGCACAGAACAGCAGGGCTGGGGGAAGGTTCTGCAGTTGGCATGAAGATAGAAGAGAAAGGACAGAGAGATTACAGGATGTATGGGGTGTGAACAGCCTATGAAGTCACTGCAGGAGGACTGATCACAGCTCTTGGCAAGGTAAGTCTTGCTGCAGTCAATGCAGCTGCTTTTATTGGGCAATCAGAAAATTTGAGACAACCCATAGGAGATTGGCCTGAAGACATACAATTCTTGCTAATCATGGAGACGGAACTGCTCCAGATGAGGGCTTCTGTGCTGCAGCGACAGAGCACAGCCCGGAGGGCTGCGTGTCCCAGGACGGCTGCAGGCTGTGCCATTTGGGTGCAGCCGGGTGCCCAGGGCTGTGGTGCAGAGCAGGGTCCCTGCTGTGCCCCAGGGGCTGTGTGCCGGGGCAGGGACTCTGCCGCCTGCCAGGCTCAGCACTCAGCCTGCCCGGGGAGCTGCCCAGGGTGCTGCGGGCAGACGTGTGGGGGGAAGGAACCCGTCGGCAGGGCAGGGGCCTTCTGCTGCAACAGCTGCTGCCTGGGGCAGGGGGATCACAGCTACACAGCACCACAAGGTGTTTCCAAATGCACTTTGCAAGAGGAGGAAAAAGGCTGAGATTTTCCCTTTCCTATTCTGAGGGAAGGGAAATGGACTGGAGGCATAAATCTAAAATCGGCTGTCAACTTCGAACATATCTCAGAACCTCCTGAATTGTACTTTAATCAATCACTTCTTTTGTATACAGTCACAAAGAATGTGCTTTCAGCCTCTCATTTCTCGAAGAATGGAACCAGTTGAAATGATTGCTGTTTTCTGCAGACATGAATAACACACTTATCCTACAAACAGGCAGCATTATCCAACAGAAATTGAAGGACACAGAGGTTGGCACTGTGGGCTCTAAGAGCAGTTGGGGTAAAGAGATGAGACATGAAAGCAGATGAAAATATCCAGGGAGATGGGATAAGATTAGGAAATGAGAGGAAGGCAAAAGCTCCATAAGGTTCTTCTGCTTCTGGAATGCGGAACTTCATGAAAATAAATTCAAGTTATGGTAATAAAGGAATATTGTCCTAAGAGAATGAAAACATGTTAGAGTACAGTGGGATGAGTGCTTCTGAGAATTGCGTTGTCTTGTCATTATCTTCTGCACCCTGAATAGGACTCCATGCCCAGGAACCACGGATGCCCAACAGCAGCTCCATCAGCGAGTTCCTCCTCCTGGCGTTGGCAGACACGCGGCAGCTGCAGCTCCTGCACTTCTGGCTCTTGCTGGGCATCTACCTGGCTGCCCTCCTGGGCAACGGCCTCATCAGCACAGCCGTAGCCTGCGACCACCGCCTGCACACCCCCATGTACTTCTTCCTCCTCAACCTCGCCCTCCTCGACCTGGGCTGCATCTCCACCACTCTCCCCAAAGCCATGGCCAATGCCCTCTGGCACACCAGGGCCATCTCCTACGCAGGATGTGCTGCACAGGTCTTTTTCTTCGTTTTTTTCCTCGCAGCAGAATATTCCATTCTCACCATCATGTCCTATGACCGCTACGTTGCCATCTGCAAGCCCCTGCACTACGGGACCCTGCTGGGCAGCAGAGCTTGTGCCACCATGGCAGCAGCTGCCTGGGGCTCTGGGGTCCTTAATTCCCTGCTGCACACTGCCAGTACATTTTCACTGCCTTTGTGCCAAGGCAATGTTTTGGATCAGCTCTTCTGTGAAATCCCCCACATCCTAAAACTCTCCTGCTCACAATCTTATCTCAGGGAAGCTGGTCTTTTAATGTTTAGTGCCTTATTTTTTTTCGCTTCTTTTGTCTTCATTGTTGTGTCCTATGTGCAGATCTTCAGGGCCGTGCTGAGGATGCCTTCTGAGCAGGGACGGCACAAAGCCTTCTCCACGTGCCTCCCTCACCTGGCTGTGCTCTCCCTGTTTGTCATCACAGGCTTTTTTGCCTACCTGAAGCCCCATTCCATCTCTTCCCCATCCCTTGACCTGATGGTGTCATTTCTGTACTCAGTGGTGCCTCCAGCTGTGAACCCCCTCATCTACAGCATGAGGAACCAGGAGCTCAAGGATGCTCTGTGGAAACTGATGACCAGTTGTATTTAGAAAGCAATGAACTGCCCATCTTTATCTATTCTTGACTTGTAATGCAGATTTTTATTGAAACACTCGGCCCTAATTTGCATTTATTTATTTATTTATTTTATAAGAGCAATATATTAAAAGCTTTTTTATGTATTTCTATTGTTCTAATGTTTTTCACTGAAATGTCATTTTCCACATCAATTACTTCTCAGTTTGTACCTTTGCAGTGTAGCCCAGGGATGCTGTACATTAGGAGCCAGGCACTGTGAATCTTAACAGAACAAAGGACGTGCAATGATTTTGTCTGTCATTCTTCTTGTGAGACTTTTCTGGAGCTGCCAGGGTCAGTTGTTCTCAGTAACCCACAATCCGGCAGGAAGCATATGGCTGTTAATCCAACTGTGCGGTGACTTCAGCCTGCAATAGCTGACGGGCCATCCCTTGGCTCCTGGCTGGGGTCTGTCCTTTCAGGCTCACATCTGTCCGTGCCTCTGGCAGGCCAGCCGCAGCACCTGGTTTGCACATTGGTTGTCAGATCCCCTCTTCCTCAGTCTCTGGGAGACCCTGAATAATAAAGGGTCCTGGACATGGGTTCTCATCTACGAGGCTTAAACATTTCCCTGAAGTCTCCCTTCAGTGCTTCTTTCCATTTGCCACGCAGAGGTGGGCACTGCCTCCAGGATGCCCTGGGGTAGCTGAAGTACGCATGAGAGCCCAGGAAAAGTTTCCCAGGACTCTCAGGAGACATTCTGGAGCATGAATTTGTAGGTAGGAGATGTGACTCTGGGGTAGCGCAGAGCTGCATGGCAGGAGGTGCAGGTTCTCCTGCAAGAGCTTTGTGTCCCTCTCCTTCCTGAGTGAGGTGTCACTTCTGTCTCAGGAATGGAACAGCCAACAGTGGTGAGAGAGAAACTATCCAAGAGAAGGCTCAGTGTTGCACCGAGAGACAGAATTTAGTGGTGCGCTGGTGGTGTGCAGAGCTGAACCTCAATCCCATAGCCCCTTAGCCTTGCAGCTCCTGTGGCTTGGTGGCAGTGCTGCCGTGTGGCGGCAAACACAAGCAAGGACACGCAGTGGGCACTTCTGTCATGCAGGTCGTTTCCACCACAGCAAGTCTATCGTTAGCGGAGATCTCCTCATGGCAGTGCCTGAAGGCTCAGGGCTTCTTTAAAAGTTGCTGCCAGGAACACTCCCAAGGAATGGACTGCACAGATTTTCGGACTTACTCTCCTACTCATGCTAAAACCAAGCATTAATTGCTAGCATTAAAGTGTTATATTTAATGCTAGCCCTCAGAGTATTCCAAAGCAAAACACTGATCCGTAATGCTTGCCCATACCCTTACACTGTCCTGAAACCCTTAGCAGAACACCAAGCCCTCTCACTAAACCTTTGCTTCATCTCTGCCCCAAAAGGTGAGTTCTGACCCTTAATCCCTATCCTGAACACCCAACACCCACAGACCCCGTTCCTGTGCTCTGCCCTCCTCACCTTCAATCCCTCCCCTAACCCTAAACTTTGGGTACTTGGCTCTTCAGAACAGAGCAGGAATCGTGGAGTCTTTGAGCAAATGCATTTAGTGCAGTGATGAATGTGAGGTGATGTATGTACAGGACGTGACGTGTGACTGATCAGCTTGAGGCCATACGGAGGAGGTGGGTCGGAATGCTGCGATGAGCTCAGCTCTACCTCTGGACCTCATGGGCCTGCAGGTGGCACGTGAAGGTGGCAGTGAGATCAGTTCTGTCTGTGGAGTTGATAGGCCAGCACCAGGAGCGTGTCACGGGAAGGAATGGTGTGCTCACTTCTGCCTGAAGCAGCTGTTAGTCAGCCCTTGACTTCTGGCTGGGATCCGTGCATACAGGATCACATCTGTGGCGTCCCTGAGAGGCTGAGAGAAAGTGCCAGGTTGACATGCTGACAGTGGGATCCTCCCTGCCTAAGTACCTGGTTTGAGAGACATCAGTGATTTCAGTGCCAGGGTCAGAGCAGGGTAGAGAGGAGAGGTGGGTGTCTGCAGACCACAGGGAAATAGAGGCTGGGCTGGATCAGCACAGGAAAGCCTGCAGAGGAGAAGGCAGTGGGTGCTGGTGAGGATGGAGGGCCCCAGCAGCAATAAGGTCTTTGTCCCCTTGGCTGTGGTTTGTGAGGAGATTTATTATTCTCATGGTAATAGGGCCTCACTGCCTCCTTGCATCCCTGTGCCGAATCTGGGAGGTGTCACACAGTTGTCCATCACATGGCTTAGAATTGGCCCCAACCCACCAACCGCAGGACAAGCCCTGAGCCAGATACGATGGATCTCCCCTCAGGTGTCTGGATGTCAGGCCTTGGCCCTTCTTCATCAAACATACCAAGAGATTTCTCAGCACAATGCTTTACCTGACTGTAATCGTTGCTTCCAATTACCTGCTCTAACAAGTCCAAGGGGAGGCTGTGTTGCTAATGTCCCTCTGTGGGCCCCATTAGTACTCCCAGAACCTTCAGCTTTTCCTTCTGACTTGACTTTCTCAGATGCTTACAACATTCTCCTATCAGTACCTCAGGCTGATAGACCTAGCATCAAATGTACCACAAGTCTCTCTGAAGTGCAGAAAGTTGCAATGAGCCATGTCTGTTCCATCATGTGCTGGAAGTCAAGATTTATACAGCTAGTTGGAGTGGTTTCATAATGTACTAAAGGAAGAAGATTTCAAAGGGCACCCAATAAAAATGTTTTCTGATATGAAGCAGTGCATCTTGTTGCTTTTGGAGCATCATTCTCCCATTGATGTTGATCCAGAGTGTCTCCTGAGGAGATCTGCATAGGCAGGAAAAGCAATTGCTTGAGCTCTGACACAGTACGGACAACCTGACTGCTCACCTCCCCATGCCTGACGTGTCAGCTCTACGCCACCTGGCACTTGCATCACTTTTCCCTACAGCAGACTTCTCCACTGAAGTCTGCAGCTGGATGTTACAGCTCCTTTACGCCGTTCCTTTACCTGGTTTCCTTAGAGGGCTGTCTGCACACAGGCACAGGATGTTTCTTCCTACTTTAAAACAAACAACACTAAAATTTTCCCTAAAACCAGAACATGCTCCTCAGCCATATTCCATCTGCATGGTTCACCTCACCAAATGGATAAGTACTTTACATAGATAGGTAGGAAATGATAAATATCAATAGGAAAAGCATATGAACTGAAGGTTAAATGATAAGTCAGCTCTGCTGCACTGTGTGACCACAAGCACCCCATGCAATCTCCAGGGGCCCCTGAGGTCCTGTCTGGGATGGGCAGATGTCCGAGAGGATCTGCAGGAGACCAGAGCCCTCTGGAAGCTGCAGATGGAAGTTGGGAAGAGGGTCTCAGGGCAGTACACTGCCAACAGTTGTCTTGGTCCCAGTAGCTGCAGCCCAACCCAGCACACTAAATGTCCCCCAGACAAGTCAGTGTATCTCTGCAGGTTACCCAGTGCTAAAATGTCTACTGATAAGCCAAGAAACTCTGCCTTATTCTCAGTACACACAAACATCCGTGAACTACTTTGGGTCATCGGTGTCAAACTCAGCCTGAAAGACTCAAGTATAGGTAACAGTCACTGTGGTGAAACCCATCACGTTGGGAAAACATCCCCACCAAACTATGGAAATTAGAAAGGAACAGTGTGAAAAGACTCATCAGGTCAGTCCTCAGATGAAGGCTATATACAGTTAATCTGCTTTGGAGGTGGAGAGCAAAAAGCATTGGATTGTGCCTCAAATAACTAAAAGAGGCCTAACTCATTTAATCCATGAGCTAATGCAAACACTATCAGAGTGAAGGACTCTGGTTTATGCCATAACATGAGGAAGAAAGTAGGTTGCTGGTCTATGAAACGTCATTCCTGTGCCATGACCAGTGCAGATAACGCTGGAGTAGAAGCTCCAGGCCAGCAACAATATACTGAAGCCATGGTTGTAGCAGTAGGCTCTTTGAGGATCTGAGCACAAGTTCTCACTTGCAAAATGAACATGGAGGCCACCACTGCAAAAACACTGTTTCACATCATCTTTTCTCAGTGGACACTGCTCCACACCATCAAGTCCAGTATCAGAACTGCTGGGCCAGCAGCTGGAAGGAGTCACTGTGGGGACAGGAAGGGCATCCCTACACCACTCATCCCAGCAGGGACGAGACAGGGCAGAGGAGCAAGGGAGAGGCAGGCTGAGGACAGGTGACTAGAGTGCTGATGCCAGGTCACTGTCACTGCAGCACCTGAATGGCCCCTGGAAGATGTGCAGCCCAACAGCACTGGGAGGTCATTGAGTGCATCAGCAGGGACAGCACTGGAGAGGGGAGGGTGACGTAGGTGGCTGAGCCCCATCCATGTGCTGGCTGTGGGTCCCCTCTGGTGCAGTCACCTGAATCAGGAGGTCAAGCACAGCATGTTCCTTCTCATCCATCCAGCCCTGAACACACAGTGATGCTCCATAGCCCTTCTCCAGGACCAGCCCTCCTCCCACACAGCCTTGCCCAGGCTGGTGTGTCCGTGCTGGCCTGGCAGCAGCTCCTGGTTCCCTCCTGCTTCCCTCCCCGTGCTCCCTGAGGGACCCTGAGCTGGTGGAGCTGCTCTGCAGAGCGAGGGAGCTGTGGTGCCCTGGGACACCGGGCTAACCCTGTGATGCTCAGGGTGGGAGGCTGCTGCTCAAGGTGGGCAGCAATCCTGACTGGATGGGATCTCTACTGCTGAGTCCCTCTCCATCTGCACTGATGGCTCAGCAGCACCACTGCAGAGCCCTCATTTGCCTGTGGGCCCCTCAGGTTCCCCTGCTCCTTTGGATCAATGGTCTGTCATTGCATAAGGAATCATTCATTGCCCGCTCAGACTCTTACACTGTCCCTGGAGATCCCCCGGCATCTCCTGGCTGCTCCAGATTCCTTTCCAGGGCAGCATCTGCCATCAGCCCCACAGCAGCAGGGGCAGCCCCACACAGTTCTGTTCAAGGCCAGTTAATGTTGGCTGGGCCATGTAAAATCAAGAAGGGAGTTCATGTCTGCCCTTTGGTCCTCACAGATCAGCCTGGGACTCTGAACCATACAGAAACCCAGGAAAGCAAGAGAACTTTCCTGAGGGCTACTCCTTGCCTGTATTCCTGGCACAGCTTTGGAAGAGGTGTGCAGGCCTCTGGCCCTGCTCCAAACAGCCTCTTATGTTACAATTGCCCCAGAAGGGCGGCCAGCTGTGGTACAGTGCTGCACACTGCCTGCCCTGCCTGCAGACACAGCGGTGCCACCGTACAGACAACAGCATTGTAACCAATTGCACCAGAACCGAGATCGGACATAAATGCAAGGACACAGGAGAACAGTTGGAAACTGTAAAGAGAGCAGCACTGAAAAGACCACGTCCTGCTGCTGCCCGTGGCTGTGGCTCCAGGGCTCCAGAAGCAGCAGCACAACTCAAAGGGAGCAGAGTCCCCACCAGGCAGTGATAGACAACCCTCAGGGACACTGCTGCTCTGTGTGACATTGGTTTCTTAAGTCCTGAGCCTCTTCAGATGATCCAGACCAGATGGGAGGCAAAACAAATGATCCTCTGTGGATTTTGTTATCTCTTCATATAACCTAGTTCTTTAAGTAGAATAGGTTCATCACATAGAACTAAAAATAAGCAAACATAAAGACAGATGATGAATATTATTTAATTGGAATTAAATTTATCAAAGGTATGACAAACGAACTTGATGAAAAATGGAAACATCACGTAAAATGAATCAGACTTTTCCTAAATTTTTGTAGTCCTGAGAGTATGCTGAACATCTTTTTGATGGAGAAACAGTGTATATTGGCGTACTTTTCCGAGGGCATCCTTGAGCTCCTGGCTCCTCATGCTGTAGATGAGAGGGTTCACTGCTGGAGGTACCACCGAATACAGCACTGACACCACCAGATCCAGTGATGGGGAGGAGATGGAATGGGGTTTCAGGTAGGCAAACATGGCAGTACTGACAAACAAGGAGACCACGGCCAAATGAGGAAGGCACGTGGAGAAGGCTTTGTGCCGTCCCTGCTCAAAGGGCATCCTCAGCACGGCCCTGAAGATCTGCACATAGGACAAAACAATGAAAACAAAACACCCAAAAAACACAAGGGCAACAGCCATGATAAGCCCAAATTCCCTGAGGTAGGATTTTGAGCAGGAGAGCTTGAGGATGTGGGGGATTTCACAGAAGAACTGATCCACAGCATTGCCTTAGCACAGAGGCAGTGAGAAAGTATTGGCAGTGTGCAGAAGAGAATTAAGGATTCCATAGCCCCAGGCAGCTGCTGCCATGGTGGCACAAGCTCTGCTGCCCAGCAGGGTCCTGTAGTGCAGGGGCTTGCAGATGGCAACGTAGCGGTCATAGGACATGACAGTGAGAAGGGAATATTCTGCTGAAAACAAAAATGAAAAGAAAAAGACCTGTGCAGCACACCCTGTGTAGGAGATGTCCCTGGTGTGCCAGAGGGCATTGGCCATGGCTTTGGGGAGAGTGGTGGAGATGCAGCCCAGGTCGAGGAGGGCGAGGTTGAGGAGGAAGAAGTACATGGGGGTGTGCAGGCGGTGGTCGCAGGCTACGGCTGTGCTGATGAGGCCGTTGCCCAGGAGGGCAGCCAGGTAGATGCCCAGCAAGAGCCAGAAGTGCAGGAGCTGCAGCTGCCGCGTGTCTGCCAACGCCAGGAGGAGGAACTCGCTGATGGAGCTGCTGTTGGGCATCTGTGGTTCCTGGGCATGGAGTCCTGTTCAGAGTGCAGAAGATAATGACGAATCATGGCAATTCTCAGAATCACTCGTCCCACTGTACTATAAAATGTTTTCATTCTCTTAGGACAGTGTTCCTTTAGCACCATAACTTGAATTTAATTTCATGAAGTTCTGCATTCCATAATCAGAAGAAGCTCATGAAGCTTCTACCTTCCTCTCATTTTCTAGTCTTATCTCATCTCCCTGGATATTTTCATCTGCTTCCATGTCTCATTTCTTTACCCCAACTGCTCCTAGAGTCCAGAAGACCAACCTCTGAGCCCTATAATTTCTGTAAGAGAAAGCTGCCTACATGCAGGATATGTACATTATTCATGTCAGCAGAAAACCAGGATAATTTCATCTGCTTCTATCCTTTGAGAGAGGAGAGGCTGAAAGCACATTCTGCGGGAATGTTTTTTTTTTTAAAAAAAACAAATTGATAAAAGAACAGTTTGGGAGTCTCAGAGATGTGTTCAAAGTTGACAGCACCTTTTAGATTTAAGCCTCCAGTCCTTTTCCCCTCTCTAAGAATAGGAAAAGGAAAATCCCTGCCTTGTCTCTATTCTTGCAAAGTGCTCTTGGAAACATTTTGGTTTGCAGCATATCTGTGATCCCCCTGCCCCAGGCAGCAGCTGTGGCAGCACAAGGCCCCTGCCCTGCCGGGGGGCTCCTTCCCCCCACACGTCTCCCCGCAGCGCCCTGGGCAGCTCCCCGGGCAGGCTGAGTGCTGAGCCTGGCAGGTGGCAGAGTCCCTGCCCCGGCACACAGCCCCTGGGGCACAGCAGGGACCCTGCTCTGCACCACAGCCCTGGGCACCCGGCTGCACCCCCGGCTGCACAGCCTGCAGCCGTCCTGGGACACGCAGCCCTCAGGGCTGTGCTCATGGAAGCCCTGGTTGGGAGCAGGCCTGTTTCCATGATAAAGAAACACAGATTGTATGCATCCTGATCTGCTTTGGGCTGTCCCAAATTTAGCCATCCCTCCTGTATATGCACCTGCATTGCATTCAGCCTGACACTTACTGTTTCAAGGGCTGTTAAAAATGCTCCTCCAGTGAACTCACAGCCTGCTGCCACCATGCACTGCTTGTGAATTTCCTCTATTTTCTCTGTTCTCCCCATGCTACCTGAGGTGTACAGGAGCTTCTCCTGGGCACAGCTGTCTCCCTTCAGCTCTGCCAACTTGTATGAGCATTCTGTGTCCCAGGGGACCGGCTCAGCTCAGCATTAGAGGAGGTGATTTCCTTCTTCCCACAGCTCTCCCTGGAGATATCCATGGCCCTCCTGAGCTGACAGCTCCTGCAAGGCAGTGCTGTCATCACTGCAGAACGTACTTCAAAGTCTGCTCAATTAATCAACACGTCCAGAGGATTCCAAAAGCATGGATGTTCCAACTAAAAGAAATTTGATCACAATGCAAGCAAATGCCAAATCGGGAAACCTCTGCTCATGACCAGCATGAAGGAAGTCACAAGATAAGGACAAGGAGGGGTTGACTTCTGTTCTGGGCAGTGATAGCGCTGAGGTAGTGTAGGCATAACATTACGGAATCATTCAATGATTAGGCTAATGTTGGAGGGGCTTTCAAAGAGCACCTGGTTTCAAGTCCCAACCATGAGCAGGGCTGCCAACCACTGGATCAGGCTGCCCAGGATCCCATCCATCCTGACCTTGAATGCCTCCACGGATGTGGCACACAAAACTTCTTTGGGCAACGTGTTCCACTTCCTTAGAGTAGATATTTTTTCTTAAAGGCTGAACTAAATCTCCCCTCGGTACTTTAAAGCCATTTCCCTTTGTCCTATTACTGTCACACAATCTCATCCCAACCCTAAGGTTAAGACGTCATCTGCTGATGGAAACCCCGGGACTGAAATGGGATCAGTTCCCCAGAAGTCCATGGGAGCCATATGTCCTCTTAGCTGAGTTCAGATGTGCACAAAGTTCAGATGTCTGTGTGTGAACCCCTCATCTGAATGGTTGATCTTCATTCAACAGGGACTGCATTGCTCACACAGACACACTCAGTGATGCCCAAGGTGCCTGGGGTGATCCTAGTTGTGTGCTGGTGCTTGTGAAGTGTGGTGGAAATTCTCTGAGATAGACACCTCCTTCCTCAGCATCAGCTGAGGGCCAGAAGGGAGGTAATCTTGGCCATCCTAAATGCTTAGGGCACCCAGTGTGCCTTTTGTATCTGTCCCCGGGGAGCATGTTGTGTTATTCTGCTGACCAAATGGATGAGCTCACAACAGAAGAGCCAGACCTTCCTCTCTGCTCGGTCTGTGTCACACTCTGCCATTCAAGGCGTTACAAAGCTCTGAAACACTTATATTCTTTCACTGATGACACCTCAGTATCTTTGAGGCTCTGATTTGAATGGCATCAGAGTAAGTCTAGAGTCACGCCAGTTCCCAGTTGACAGGAGGCTGGCAAATGTTGTCTCATTGTAAGAAAGGGAAAGAAAGATGACACGGGCAATCATGGACCTGCCAGTCTCATTCCAGTGCCTGGTAATATCATGGAGAAAATGATGCGGGGAGTTACTGAAAAAGCCCTGAAGGACAATTCTGACATTGGTCGCAGCCAACACGAGCTCATGAGTGGAAGGTCCTGTTTAACTTAATGTCCTTTAATGACAAGGTGATCCATGTAGTTGACCAAAGGAAGCCAGTTGATGTTATCCTTGAGGACTTCAGTAGAGCTTTTGATACTGTTCCTCACAGTATCCGCCTGGACACAATGTATGCATATGGCATAGAATGAAACATAATGAGTGGATGGGTGGGGCCAAAAGGCTTACAGTAAATGGGATTCATGCAGGCTATAGGACGGTCACTAGCAGGGTTCCCCAGGGCTCAATTTTAAAGCCACTTCTCTTTAACGTTTTTGTGAATGACTTGCATGTTGTGCTAGAAAATGTTTTGAGCAAGTTTGCTGATGATACCAAATTAGTAGGAGTTGTCACCTCCACTGCGGCAACAGAGGGATGTGGAGAACTTAGAGAACTGGGCAAGCACCAACTGCATGAAGCATAACAAGAACAAGGGCCTGATTCTGCACCTGGGAAGGGGCAACCCTGGACATACACACTGACTGCCGGATGGGATGCTGGAGAACAGTCCCACTGAAAGGGACTGGGGGTCCTGGTCAACGGCAAATTGGGCGTGAGTCAGCAGTGTGCCCAGGCAGCCAGGAAGGACAACCGTCTCCTGGGGTCCATTGAGCACAGCACTGCCAGCTGGGTGAAGGAAAGGGATTGTCCCTCTCTGCTCTGCCCTGCTATAGCCTCACCTGGAGCACTGGGTGCACTTCTGGGCACCACAGAACATAAAAGATGCAAAGCTTTTGGAGACTGTCCAAAGGAGGGCTCTAGAACTGAGAGATCTGAAGTTCAGAGTTTCATTGGGATTGACTGCTTGTTGAGATTGACCCCTCCTCACATCCCACAGCCTGCAATGAGACACACTGCCTGCATGGGACTTGGGTCTCACAGCATTAATGTACCCCATGCAGAGCCTGGGAGCTGCTGTCCCCTTGGCTTTCATTTGACCTCATGCAAACCTTCATCCCTCTGCCCCAGGAAGGGCCCTGAGCCATCAGGAGGGACAGGATCTCCCTGCCAAGGGTCTGGGGATCAGGGCTTGGCCTTTCTGCTTCATAACACAAAGGAGGCTTTTCTCAGCATCACAGCCACCATCCCAGTGCCTTTGCCTGCCTGTCAGCATGGCTTCCAATTATCTGCTCTAACAAGTCCCTGGGGAAGCTTGCTTGTTAGTGGCCCTCAGTGGGGCCCATTAATACTCCAAGAAACTTCTCTGTTCCTTCTGACTTGGTCTTCTTGAGCACTTTGTGCAGTCTTCTCTCTGCACTGGAGGTTGATGGACTCAGCAGCAAATGCCCCCATGGGCCCACTGCAACCTCAACAGCCCTCCTGTGCCTTGTGCCTTCCTGTCATCTTCTTCAGCTGTTCAGAACTTACATAACAAAATGAAAAGTTATCTGGAGAAAGCTTAAAGAGGAAGAGTCCAAGGGGCATTTAAGAAGTCTCTGTATTAATTTATTTATATATAGTCAGGTAAACAAGAAGATAAACAGAACTTGGCAATTGATACAGATCCAGGATGTTCCCTAATGAGCTTTGCTCTGTCACTGTTGTGGACAGACGTCCTCCTCAACTTCCCCACCCCATTTTTACTCCTGTTGGCCCCATGGGACTGGCATCACTTCTCCTCGCATCACTCTTCTCCTCTGGAGTCACCCGCTCACTGTTAAACCTCCTTTGCACCAACTCCCACTGGCTTTACTCAGAGAACCAGCTGCACGTGGGCAATGAAGGATTTCTCTACTTTGCCAACAAACAGAAGGAAACGCGATGCAATTGAATGAACAGAAAAACACTGTGATCAACTGCATGCCCTGTCCAAGCTGCACCTAATGTGGTTTGTCTTTCACAGATAATATTTGTACAAGATATGTGTTAGACAGAGATAGGAAGGGATAGATATAATCACAGTGAAGGAGTTGACAAGAGAGTCCATCAGACCATGGAGAGATGGAGCAGGTTCCAGTAATCTCCCTGAAGGTCACAGATCAGCCAGAGAGTTGGGAGGTATTTGGGTGAGCAAAGTGCAATGGATGGGAAATACGGAGAGCAGTGGGAAGAGCGTGTGTTCGGATGGCCTGCTGAAAACATGCCCTTCAGCATGGTCATTAATTTAGCAGACCTGGAGACCCCTGGAGGATGTGGGACATGAAATACACAGCAGGGTAGAGCAGCGGTGGACGCTGGGCATTAGTCACAGGGCATTGGCACTGGCACCGCTGTCTGTGTCCCTGTACCTGAAGGCATCTGTGTCCTGCAAACACAGTTCTGGAACGCACTGTCCATTCTGTAAAATACATTTTAATTATAAAAAATACTTAAAATTGCCTCAAAGTCTGGTGTTACAAGTTAAAAAGAAAAAGAACATAGGAGTATTTCTGCACTTGAGAAGTGCGTTAACACATTTTTGCTCATTTCTATCTTTGTCTTTGAACTTTGCTTCCGTTTTATTGACAAGAACATCTTTCAGACTTACAGCTTCAACAAGAAAAGGAGATCCATTTGTGTCTTGCACAGAGCCTGGAGTCCCCCCAGAATTTCCGTGCCCAGAACCTTCTGTGACAGCTCTCAGTCTTTGCACTGACGGAGTCTCACTGTGGTTCTGATCTCTTTTCATGCTCTCAGACCTTGTTTTCGATGGTCACATGCTGCACAGGATGCTTCATGCCCTATAAACATCTGCTCTCTTCCCATCAGCAATAGGCCATGAGCACATGGGATCACAAGGTAACCCAGGCTGAAAGGGAACCTGGGGGATGTCTGCCGTCCAACCCAGGACAAAGAGGGACAGACCAAGTTGTTCAGCATTTGCACCTGATGGATTTTGAAAACCTCCATGGGTAGAGACTGCAGAGCCTCACTGGGTGACCTGACATCAGACATTTGGAACGCACTCCAAACATTCCTAAGATCATGATGTGGGGCATGGAGCAGGTGTGGAACAGGAATCACAAAGAAATAGTGGGTGACACATCCCTGGAGATGTTGAAGATGCCGAGGGCCCCAGGCATCCAGATCTACCGGCTGACAGCCCTGCCCACACCAAGGGGGTTGGAACTGGATGGTCTTTAAGGTCATTTCCAACCCAGGCCCTTCAAGGATTCTGTGATTCCTGTCACTCAGGATCCTGTTTGCTTAGGTATTCCCTGATCACGTCCTCTTTCACCAAGGGCACATCTGCCTTGCACCAACATTTCCCACCTGTCTCTGGCACCTAGGATTCCGAGAAGCCCAGTCCAACTAATCAACAGTGAGGTCAGGAAGGAAAGGACCAAGGACTCAGAGCAGGAGCTCACATGCTGGCAACTCACAGTGCACACCTGATCTGATCCAGAGAAATCCCAGCTGCTGTGGGTCCAACAGGGAGCTGAATCCCATTTCAGCCCCAGGGTTTCCGTCTAGTGATGAGATGCCTGTAGTGCTTCAGCTGAATCAGTGCCTTGCACAGGGGAACTCCACCCCTCCCTGTCCTTCTCTGTGTGCCCTTTTGGTTACAGCAAACACGCTCTGGTAGGACTAACCATATGTCTATAATTGGTCAGTGTCTTCTGGACATCTGGTGGTTAATGCAGCAGATTTCAAAGTACAGTCACGATGCTGTTGTCTTTCAGGAGCTGTAGGCCATGGAGACCCAGGGACATCTCAGGGGAGATGAGTGGGGAGGAAAAAATGACATCCTCTGCTGCTGAGCTTGGCTGTGCTCCTGGGACACAGGGAGCTCCTACAAGGGGGCATATCTGCACAGAGACAGCTGTGCCTAGGAGCAGATCCTCTGTACAGCACAAAAGTACAGGGGACATGATCTGCAGGTGGCATGCAGTTATAAGGAAAATGAGCGTGAGCAGGCTGTGAGCTCACTGGAGGAGGATTGCTCAGAGCTCTGGACAAGGTAAGACTCTGGCTACAGGCAATGCAGACACTTTTAATAGAGGGATCACTAAATTAGAGACAATCCATAGCAGGCTGAAGACACACCATGTTTCCTAGTCATGGAGATAGATGTGCTTCATCAGATGGTTTCCATGCTGCAGCATCAGTGCACAGCCCTGAGGGCTGCGTGTCCCAGGACGGCTGCAGGCTGTGCAGCCGGGGGTGCAGCCGGGTGCCCAGGGCTGTGGTGCAGAGCAGGGTCCCTGCTGTGCCCCAGGGCCTGTATGCCGGGGCAGGAACTCTGCCACCTGCCAGGCTCAGCACTCAGCCTGCCCGGGGAGCTGCACTTCTCGGGACTTTCCACTGTGAAGGCTTAAGGAGGGATTTTCCGCCATGTTTTCTGCTTCCTACTTCTAGTGGAGGGTAATGATATAGAGTGTTTGAGTCCATGTACTGAGAATCTTCAAGTACATTCAGTCTCTTTACTTACTGAAAGCAGATATTTACTTTGCTGAAGTCATTGTGGTACTCTTTTGTTCCCTTTTCACCTGCAAACATGAACATGCACTTAGGTGATTCTCTGCAGACAGGATGGGTTCTGAACAGCAAATAGGAATGCAGCCAGAGCAGCAGCAGAGCAGAGCAGCATCTCCCCAGGCACGTGTCCATCGCCCTCTGCAGTGCACAGGGGCTGAGAGCCACTGCCTGGGGCGGTGGGCAGTGCAGTCTGTGAGGCTGGGAAGGAGTTGGCTTTCCCTTAATGAGATGCCATCTTTAGGACACATCTTTTTGAGGTGTCCTTCAGATATGTGTGCTAAACTTCAGCATGCAAATGTTTCCCGTAGTCTGGAGAACAAAGGTGAGGGAAGAAGCACAGAGTTGCAGTATGCAAAGAAATGCTCTGGGGTTGATGAAATGAATGTTAGGTGTCGTTTTCCAGATGTGTGGTGATGAGACCTTGCTCAGGACCCCTGAGAAAGGGTGGGCATTCCGGGATGGGCAGTGGTTTCCTCTGCTCTCAGCAGGGTCTGGCTTCTTTTCAAGGTAACATGGGAGGGCATTCTCCCTTTGTCTCCAGCGTTGGCAAGTTCTGAGTGTGTGGACACAAGCCCAACCAGCTCCCCTTACCCTGCACTAAGCAGCAGTGCTGCAGAACAGCTCAGGATTTCTGACTTCATTTGAACACTCCTTGACCACGGTGAGTGGGAACAGACTGTGCAAGAAAAAAAAACATCATTAAAACTTTTCTTTTCAACCCCCATATTTCTGGCATTGGTAATGCAGATGCTGACAAGCACTTCTGCATTAGAAGGGATTTCATCTGACAAATTCTGGACAGAACATCACCACAGCACCACCACGTTCCCATGTCCACACAGGGACAAGGCTGCATCCGTGAGAGAAAAAGCGCACAGGTGCTCATGGCAAAATCAACTGCATGAAATGTAGCTCACATCACTGATTATAATGAACATTTCTCAAGTGGAATGACTTGTCACTAACTTTTCTACTCCTTGGACAGGTTCTTGAGCACACAGGTCCTGGTGCCCAGAAGTACCAGATGGCCAACAGCAGCTCCATCAGCGAGTTCCTCCTCCTGGCGTTGGCAGACACGCGGCAGCTGCAGCTCCTGCACTTCTGGCTCTTGCTGGGCATCTACCTGGCTGCCCTCCTGGGCAACGGCCTCATCAGCACAGCCGTAGCCTGCGACCACCGCCTGCACACCCCCATGTACTTCTTCCTCCTCAACCTCGCACTCCTCGACCTGGGCTGCATCTCCACTACTCTCCCCAAAGCCATGGCCAATGCACTCTGGCACACCAGGGCCATCTCCTATGCTGGATGTGCTGCACAGGTCTTTCTCTTTGCCTTTCTGCTATCAGCAGAATATACCCTTCTCACCATCATGTCCTATGACCGCTACGTTGCCATCTGCAAGCCCCTGCACTACGGGACCCTGCTGGGCAACAGAGCTTGTGCCACCATGGCAGCAGCTGCCTGGGGCACAGGGGTCCTTACTTCTGTGCTGCACACTGCCAATACATTTTCCCTGCCTCTGTGCCAAGGCAATGCTGTGGATCAGTTCTTCTGTGAAATCCCTCAGATCCTGAAGCTCTCCTGCTCACAGTCCTATCTCAGGGAAGTTGGGCTTATTGTCTTTACTGTCCTTGTCTTATTTGGGTGCTTTGTTTTCATTCTCTTTTCCTATGTGCAGATCTTCAGGGCCGTGCTGAGGATGCCCTCTGAGCAGGGACGGCACAAAGCCTTCTCCACGTGCCTCCCTCACCTGGCTGTGGTCTCCCTGTTTCTCAGCACTGTCGTGTTTGCTGACCTGAAGCCCTTCTCCATGTCCTCCCCATCCCTGGACCTGCTGGTGTCATTTCTGTACTCGGTGGTTCCTCCAACACTGAACCCCATTATCTACAGCATGAGGAACAAGGAGATCAGGCATACCCTCAGTGAAGTGTTTCAATATACACTATTCCAGCGTCAATAAATTGCACATCTTCCTCACATGCTTCCCAGTCATTGTTTTTCCTATTTTATGTGCATTTGTTTGTTTGTGTTTGTGTGATACAGTAATCTGTAAAAAAAATGTTGCATTTTTTCCACGTCTTCTTTCACGTCTATTTTCTGTTTTTTCACGCCAAGAGCTCATGTAAATAGGGATCCAGGTTCCCTGAAAAGGTTAAAAGACACTAAAAGAAGCTTGGAAAAAGTACTTTTCCTTTGCTCTTCTCTCTTCCTGCCTTGCCTGGATCTGGATCTGGGGGAGGTACAGCCACGGACAGCAGCGCAACACGCTCTTTTCATCCCTGCTCTCTTTACACTGCTCTCAAGTCCTTGCATTTGTGCAGACCTGAAGGTCTTGTGTGTCTCACCACAGCCCTGTTGTCTCTACAACAGCACTCCGGGGCTGCAGTCAGTAGGCAGCAATATGAAGCGCTGTGTCAGAGCTGGTCTCCTTGCTGCAGCGCCATAACAAGAGGGGCTCTTCAGAGCAGGACCAGAGAACTGGAGGCCTCTTCCAAAGGAATGGTGTAAGGAATATACCTCAGGAGCTGCTCTCTGAGAAGACCTCGAGATCTTCTGGTGTTCTTCACTGAGTGACGCGTACAGAGTCCCAAGGTGATCTGTTATGGACTCAGGGCGGTGCAGTGGTTTAACATGGAAGGTGGCTCTGCACCACACGGTTTTTTGCTCACTACTGTTATCTCAACTCCAGGATATCCACATTGGGCACCAAATTGACTGTGGTGGTTTAACCCAGCAGGTGGCTCAGCACCACACAGTGCTTTGTGCACTGCCCCCTTCCCAGAGGGATGGGGAAGAGAATTTGGCTGTACAACTCGTGGGCTGAAATAAAGCTATTTCCTAAGAGAGATCAAAGGAAAGGGTAATAGTTATGACATATGCATATATATGTCTCACTGGTGTGTCAGAGGGAAGGGTGCCAGGGCAATACCCGCACAGAAGTGCTGGACCCCCTGCCCTGTCACAGTCGGACAGAGCTGAGAGAGGAGGAGGGTTGGAAGAGTATCCCAGCTCAGCATCATTGGCGCACCCCCTGCCTGCCAACCCCACTCCCCCAGGTCCCACTAAGCAACAGGTTTGAATGCTGGAAATTGAAGGGGAGGTGAGTGGGGAGTCTGCCTAGGAGGGAGCCTAGGCTGAGGCAGTCTCCCCCATGCCTTGAAACTGCCTCTCTCAGGAAAGGCAGGAGGGGAATTGTGGTGGGTGATTCCCTTCTCTGGGCAATGGAGGGCTCCATTTGCAGGCCCGACCTGACCTGTAAGGAGGTGTGCTGCCTCCCTTGGGCCCACATCAGGGACATCACCAGAAAAGTCCTGGGTCTGTTTTGCTCTTCTGATTACTGCCCATTACTGATAGTTCATGTAGGCATTGATGAAATTGCTCAGGGAAGCCTGCAAGCTATCAAAAAGGACGTCAGGGGTTTAGGGTGAATGGTTGAAGGAGTGGGTGTACAAGTGCTATTTTCCTCTCTCCTTCTTCTGGGGTGCTGAGGGATATGGAGTGGTCCAGGAAATCACAGGCTTTGAATAAGAGGCTGGAAGGTTGGTGCCACCACAGGAACTTTGGGTTCTTTGACCATGGGGCGGTTAGCTTGGCACCTGGCCTGATGACTGCTGACGGGTCTCACCCCTCTCTGAAGGGAAAGCGGATCCCAGCCCAGGAGCTGGCAGGGGTCATTGAAGGAGCTTAAAACTGGTTGTGATGGGGAATGGGAATAAAATGATTCTTACATTTTACTACTGTGTTTACTCACACTTTACTCTGCATCTTACTCATACTCGTACTCTGGGTTTAACTCATACTTTTCTTTGGGTTTAACTCATACTTTACTCAAGCTTTATTCTTTCTTTTCTCCATGTGAGAAAAACTCACACTGCACAGCGGGGGTACTCACACTCTAGTCCAGGTGTACGCACACACTACTTTGGGTTTTACTCACACTTTACTAAAGGCTTACTCAAACATTACACCAGGTTTACTCACACTTTACTTTATGTTTTCTCATGCTTTACTCTGGGTTTACTCATGCTTTACTTCAGGTTTACTTATACTTTGTGGAGTGTTTACTCACTTTTTACTCAGAATGTACTCACAACATACTCCAGGTTTACTCACACTTTGGGTTTACTCATACTTTATACTGGCTTTTACTCAGCCTTTACTCTGGGTTTACTTACACTCTACTCCAGGTGTTCTCATATTTTACTTCGGATTTACTCACGCTATACTCCAGGCTTACTCACACCTTACTTCTAGTTTACTTGTACTTTACTCTGGGCTTACTCACACATTGTTTTGGGTTGCCTCACACTTTACACCAGTTTTTTCTTACTTTTCTCTTGGTGCCCTCAATTGTACTCCATGTGTTCCCACACCTTATTCCAGCTTTTACTGACACTTGACTCCAGGTTCACACCTAATGTACTCCGGGTTCACTCACACTTGTCTCCAGTTTTACTCACAAGTTACTCCGTGTGTGCCCACACCTTACTCGTGGTTTTACTTGCAATTAACTCCGGGTTTTATTCACAGTTTACTCAAGGTTTACTCACACTTTACTCCTGGCTTTCTCACACTTTGCTCCTGGTTTTGCTCACAGTTCACACCAGGTTTACACACACTTCACTTTGGGTTTACTCTTATGCTGGAGATGGAGAGGTCAGCTCAGCCTTGCTGAATGCTGACTCTCTAATAATGAGGCTCTGGAAAGGAGACAGAAGCTCTGAATAAACAGGGGTGTTTTGTACCTAGCCATAAGATAAGCTCTCTGCTGATTAGGAAGACTTGTTATGGAATTTGATTGCTTTCTAGCCAGTGGATTGTTAGTGGAAATGTACTGAATATGTGTGTTAGAATATAAAAGGCTTGCTTTAGAAAGTAGATAGAGATGGCATCATGATCATGATCATCACAGCAATAAGGAAATCTTCCTGGCACGAGATCCCTGTGTCGTATTTTAGTCACACTTTGCATTGGGTTCACAGACACTTGACACAAGGTTTAATCTTACTCCACTCTGGGTATACTCACACTTTACTCTGGGTTTTATTCACACTTTACTTTGGGTTTACTCATACTTTACTACAGCTTTCCTCCAACATTACTCCGAGTTTATTCACACCTGAATCCAGGTTTACTGACACTTTACTTTGGGTGTTCTGATCTTACTCAGGGTTCACTCAAACTTTACACTGTCTTTTCTCCAGCTTTTACTCACCCTTGACTCTAGGTTCGCTCACAATTTCCTCCAGAATTACACACACTTTACTTTGGGTTTACTCAGTCCTCACTCAGAGTTTACTCACACTCTACTGCAGGTGTACTCACATTTTACTCCAGGTTCTCCCACAATTTACTTTGGGTTTACCCATACCTTTCTCAGGGTTCACTAACACTCAACTTCAGGTGTACTCACACTCCAGGTTTATTCACACTTTACTCTGGCTACACTCACACTTTACTCCGTGTTTTCCCACACTTTACTCTGTGTGAACCCACACCTTACTCAGGGTTTTACTTGCAATTTACTCCTGGTTTAGTCACACTTCACTCCTTGTTTACTCATACTTTATTTCGGGTTTACTCACACATTACTCTGGGTTTACTCTAACTTTTCTCCAGGTTTTACTCACTCTTCAAGCTTTCTCACACTTTACTCTAGATTTACTCACACTTTACTCTGGGTTTTTCTCACACTATACCAAAATTGAACTCACACATTACTTCAGGTTTACTCTTGTTTTACTCAAGGTTTACTCACACTTTTGTCTGAGTTGACACGCCATTTAGTCAAGGTTTTGTCACACTTAACTCCGTGTCTTCCCACACTTTACTCAGAGTCAGCCCACACTTTACTCCCAGTTTACACATACTTTAGTACACACTTACTCATACTCTTCACCAGGTGTACTCACACCTTTCTCTGGGTTTTACTCACAGTTTAGTCCCAGTTTACTCTTTTTTTTTTTTTTTTTTTTCCTGTGTTTTACTCGTACACTTCTAAGGGTGTACTCCCACCTTACTCTGTTTTCCTAACACTTTACTTCAGGTCTACTCACACTTTACTCTGAGTTTACTCACACTTTTCTCCTGGTTTGCTCTCACTTTACTCCAGGTTTGCTCACACTACTCCAGGAGTACTCACACCTTACTCCAGGTTTTACACACACTTCTCTCCAGGTTTACTCACACGGTGTTTTGGGTTTTGCTCACACTTTACTCCAAGTTTACTCAGACTATCTCCAGCTTTTACTCACCCTTTACTCCAGGTTTACTTCAGTATAATAAATAAGTTAAGTTAAAAGTTATGAGCTTTCATGGGTTGCTGAATTGGCAGCTGCAGGTTTGACGTTGCTAAGCCAGGTTTTTGCTGCCAATAAGAGATGCTCTTCTGCAGACTTAGTGCAATTAGTGCAGACAGCGGGTCTCCTGTTCTTTCCAAATCACATCATTAGCAATCCTATCTTCGGAATGCACGGTAGCAGGCTAGGACAGTAAAACTGCAGATTAATGAAGAAGTAGTGGATTGGTGAATGGAGTTGTGGCCAATGAGAGGACCAACCAGAGCCAGCCAAGTGTCCTCCATCCTAACCCAAGCCCAAGAAAATAACAAGATGGCCTTCATTGGAAAGACCACTGAGATATACACATGTGTAAAACAGCATGTGTAAAAGAGGGTGAGGGGAAATGTCAATCATTCTGGGGACTCATTGTAATAAATCAACCTTTTCTTGTACATCAAATGCATACGTTATCAGCTTGCCCTTTAAGTATGTCCCTTTCTTGCTCTCCAGAATGCAGGCTAGATGGCAAAATCCCCTCTGCAACCATCATGAGTGCAGTGTTGATTAAACATAGCTGCATTATAACTACTCTCTGGATGTAGAGTTTGATTTCCACACGTCAGTTCTGTCCCTTAGTTTGGTGCTTGTCAGCCCTTCTTGAGTGTGCCCGGAGCTGCCCTAGTGCTGAGCAACGGGCCTCAAGGCCGGGCTGGGGTCTGGAGCTGATCCCAATGGTGAGCAAGGGAAGTGCAGGGAGGGAAAGGCCGAGAGCCTCCATGCCTCATGTGCCTCTGCTGGAAGCCACGAGGATTCCTGGGTTCCAGGAATTCCTGGGTTCCAAAGTCCATGGGCCCTCAGTGCACAGGGACACTGCTCTCCCCCCATCCACCCAACCCGTGATGCCATCATAGAAGGCTACCAGGTTGGTCAAGCACTATTAACTCTTGGTGAACCCATGCTGACTCCTCCTCATATCCTTCTTCTATTCCAATTGCTTGGAGATGGCAGCCACAATAGGCTGTTCCATCACCTTCCTAGGGACAGAGCTGAGACTGACTGGCCTGTAGTTTCCCACATCCTCCTTCTTGCCCTTTCTGAAGACCGGAGTGACATTGGCTATCCTCCAGTCTTCAGGCACCTCTCCTAATCTCCAAGGCCTGTCAAAGATGACAGAGAGTGGTTCAGCAGTCACCTCTGACAGCTCCCTCAGCACACGTGGATGCATCCCATTTGGACCCATGGATGTGTGCACACTGATCCCACCCAGACACTTCTGCACCATCCGCTCCTCAACCAGAGGGAGGCTCTGATATGTTACAGATAAGTATACGCATAGAAATGTTGAGGTGAGGTCACTTGTGCAAGCAGAACTCACCACCCTGTAACAAACGTGGCTAGATGGTGTTTGAGAGGTTATTTCAGTCTCTGGAGGTGCCAGACCCGCAGCAGGAACAAGGCTGGCAAAGCGCCTTGGAAGACATTCTTTCTGTAGTAGTCAATAGGACAGCCTTGAATTCAGGGCTGAGCTCTGTACCTTTAGGAATGCAGCTCATGGTCATTCCCTTGCCTCTGGTAAGCCAGCAGAAGGCACCAGCTGGGCAGGTGGATTGAGAGATCACTTCTGCTTGAGAAGCTGATTGCCTGCATTCAGGAAGAGGCCTTGGGTCCTTGTTTTCACATCCCTTGCCTGTTAGCACATGATGGGACATGTCTTCCTGAAAGGTGTACATCAGGCTTGTGACTTGAAAGGTCATGGTGAGATTTCATCTGTGTGGTGTGCTGGCAGGCCAAGAGAAGTTGATGGGTTGGTACACTGCCTGGAGGGTAGATTGTGAGATGATGGCACTTTCCGTCTACCGAGACTGGTGGAAGACATTTGATACGGCCCTGTATGAGACCCTTCTCTCTGAAGAGAGAGGCATGAGGCATGAGTTGATGGATGGACCACTCACTGAATGTGGAATTGGATGGATGGTCACAGCCAGAGTTGTGGTCAACAGCTCAGTGGCTGTGTGGAGAGCATGATATTTTTTCAGGGGTCTGCAGGTGGTACTGGTGCTATTTAACCTCTTTGTCGCTGACTTGGACAGCGCTGTTGAGTGCACCTTCAGCAAGTTTGTGGGTGACATCAATTTCTGTGACGTGGTCAACACAGTGAAGATAAGGGATGGCATCCAGAGGGACCATGACAAGCTACAGAGGTGGGTCTGTGAGAACCTCATCAAGATCAACAAGGCCATGTGCAAGGATATTGCACATGGATACATGGGCCAGAGCAATGCCATGCACAAGTGCAAGCTGACTAGAGAAGGACAATGCCCTCCCTCAATCTGATGGCCACCTCTCTGTTGATGCAGCCCAGGGTACAGTTGGCCCCTCAGGCTGCAAGCACTCCTGTTAATGTTTCCATCTCCCAGGACCTCTAACTATTTTCCCTGCAGGGCTGCTCACAAGCAGGAGTTCTCACAGTCTGTACTCATACCTGGGATTGTCCCAACATAAGTGCAAAACACTGCACTTGATTTTATTGAATCTCATGGTGTTTCTTTGGGCCCACATTCCAAGCCTGTCCAGGTCCGTCTGGATGGCACCTCTTCATTCTGTCGTGCCAACTGCACCACACAGATTGGTGACATCAGCAGAATTGCTGAGGGTGTGCTGTATCTCATCACCCATGCCACTGATAGGCATTGAAGAGCTCTGGTCCCAAGGTCGACCCCTGGGGACACCACTTGTGATCGGCCTCCACCTGGTGGAGCCCATTTGCCAGACAGCCATTTGGTAAATGTCATTTGGTAACAGTCCTTTGGCTGCAACCTTCCAACCAATTTCTTATCCAATGAGCAGTCCGCCCTTCAAATCCATCTCACACATCTCTCCACAGAGATAAGGATGTGATGGGGACCATGCCAAAGGCCTTTCAGAAGTCCAGGTAGATTTTTGTACCGATCTGTGTAACTGATGTATTGTCAAAGAGTCCACATTATCATTCTGACCATAAAGAACCACAAAATTTAATGAAGCTTTGGGAAAATACTGATTTCCCATTTAGATCCTGAAAATATTGAGCTAAACAAAACACAGTAAATCTCAGGACTGATGTTGTACTACAGTAAAATACATCTTCTTACTGCACACACAAAGAAATTCTTTATTGGATTGTTTCTTTGCTTACAGCTGGCACCTGGTGGATAAGTGTGTTTCTGTAACACAGCAACCTTCACTTCAGTATCCAGAGATCTCTTCTTGGAATGGTCTGGAGTTCAGCAATGACCAAAGCATTCAGAAGTGAATCGTTACCCGAGCTGCAGTGACACAACAGACTGGGTGTGACAGCAACAACAGGAATTACAGACTGGTAAAGAGGGGTAATTTAGGGAGTTATAGATAAATAATAGGAAAGGAGGTCAGGAGATGAGACAACAAAACTGAAGTACAAACATAGGAAATCACTTCAGTTACAGTAAATAGGTGAGGAATAAGAGGGATGTGAAATCTTAACTGACTGTGAGCTGATTTCTGTGTTGGAAATCTTTTAAATCACATAAAATATTAGTCAAATGCATTGTGGATTAGGTGTAGTTCCAAGTAATATAGTAAGGTGAAAGTGGTGCTGTATTCAAAGCTGTTCCGAAGTGTTCAGAGAAACCTGCATTTGATGTGCAGCCATTAACACACACACTTTGTTGTCAGTGGGTTTTACGCAAGGAAAGAATAAAGTGCTTTTTGCCTCAGCCCAGGAATTGGTTAACTGTGTTTTCTCCCCCGTCCTGTTGAGGAGGGGCAGTGACAGAGCAGCATAGGGGCCACCTGGGAGCTGGGCAAGGTGAGCACAGTGCAGCTGCGTGCTGAGTTCCAGGGTTCTTTTGGGTCCCAGCCCTGCAGCACGGTGTTTCTGTGTGCCTTCCGCTCTGCAAGACAGCCCGGCCCCACCACCCCACAGGCAGCCCCTGGCAGCTCTGTGCTGGCACTGTGTGGGGCAGCATGTGTGCAGTGGTACAGAGGTGTGCCCCCAACACAGCCCCTGACACCACACGTCCTCCTTCTCACAATACCTACTTCCTCCCCTTTATTTCATCTTCCTCTTCATCACAGTGCACCCTGGCTCACCTTTTAGCTCTTTTCCCCCACTTTGGCTAATTTCCATTCCTTATTTTGCCACAATGAGCAACTTTCTATCTTGGTGCACTCTAACTCCAAACAGTTTATACCAAGCCCAAGAACAAGTCCTTGCACCTGGTGGAGGCAAAGAGAGAAGCAGTCCGTTGTGATTTCAGTGCTTCTGTGAATCAGGATCATTGATAAAAACAGGGCTGTTCACACACCAAGTGAAGCTAAACGCAGAAAATTTAGGATGAGCACACACTGATTCCTTTTGTTGAAGTAATATATTGGTCCTCAGGCTAATACACTGATAGCTTCCACTAATCCAGCCTGTATCAGCTCCAGGGTGCCTGCTGGCATCTCATTTGCCTGCAGATACAGAGGTGGAACACAGAGGCTGTGGGAGTCAGCACTGACTCAGAGTTCATATAGGCTTCAGTAGAAAGAGAGCAGGGTGATGTATCAGTAGAAGTGGAAGGAATCCAAACTCATGTACAGGAAGATGATAACCACTAATGATAATTACACACACAAACAAAACTATGAACAGCAAATAAAAAAGTATTTGTTAATGAAAATAAATAAATAGTATAAACAGAAAGGAATAGAAAATAGGCCCATGATGGAGAAGACTGTGAATCATTTGTAGAGACAGATGAGAAGTTTATCCCTGCTGTAATGAGTCCATGATATCATTTTCCTCACTGCATCCTTGAGCTCCTGGTTCCTCATGCTGTAGATGAGGGGATTTACTGCTGGAGGCACCAATGAATACAGAACTGCTACCATCAGATCCAGGGATGGGGAGGAGGTGCAGGGGGCTCTTAGATTGGCAAAAAAGCCGGTGCTGACAAACAGGGAGAGCACAACCAGATGAGGGAGGCATGTGGAGAAGGCTTTGTGCCGTCCCTGCTCAGAGGGCATCCTCAGCACGGCCCTGAAGATCTGCACATAGGAGAAAAGAATGAAAGCAAAACACCCAGATACTAAAGAAGCACTGACCCCAAGAAGCCCAATTTCTCTGAAGTAGGCATCAGAGCAGGACAGCTTGACAATCTGGGGGATTTCACAGAAGAACTGATCCACAGCATTGCCTTGGCACAGAGGCAGGGAAAATGTATTGGCAGTGTGAAGAAGGGAATTAAGGACCCCAGCGCCCCAGGCAGCTGCTGCCATGGTGGCACAAGCTCTGCTGCCCAGCAGGGTCCCGTAGTGCAGGGGCTTGCAGATGGCAACGTAGCGGTCATAGGACATGATGGTGAGAAGGGAATATTCTGCTGAGATGAAGAAGAGAAAGAAAAAGACCTGTGCAGCACATCCTGCGTAGGAGATGTGCCTGGTGTGCCAGAGGGCATTGGCCATGGCTTTGGGGAGAGTGGTGGAGATGCAGCCCAGGTCGAGGAGGGCGAGGTTGAGGAGGAAGAAGTACATGGGGGTGTGCAGGCGGTGGTCGCAGGCTACGGCTGTGCTGATGAGGCCGTTGCCCAGGAGGGCAGCCAGGTAGATGCCCAGCAAGAGCCAGAAGTGCAGGAGCTGCAGCTGCCGCGTGTCTGCCAACGCCAGGAGGAGGAACTCGCTGATGGAGCTGCTGTTGGCCATCTGGTACTTCTGGGCACCAGGACCTGTGAGCACAAGAACCTGTCCAAGGAGTAGGAAAGTTAATGACAAGACATTCCACATCGGAAATGGTCATTGTGGTCAACGATGTGAGCTACATTTCATGCAGTTGATTTTGCCATGAGCACCTCTGCCCATTTTGTCTCAAGGAGGCAGCCTTGTCCCTGTGTGTACATGGGAACGTGGTGGTGCTGTGGTTATTCTCTGTCCA
Source organism: Gallus gallus (assembly GCF_016699485.2). Classification (NCBI taxonomy): domain Eukaryota; kingdom Metazoa; phylum Chordata; class Aves; order Galliformes; family Phasianidae; genus Gallus; species Gallus gallus. The sequence goes on along the minus strand of NC_052564.1, from coordinate 2,093,775 downwards.
GAATTTGTCAGATGAAATCCCTTCTAATGCAGAAGTGCTTGTCAGCATCTGCATTACCAATGCCAGAAATATGGGGGTTGAAAAGAAAAGTTTTAATAATTTTTTTTTTCCTGCACAGTCTGTTCCCACTCACCATGGTCAAGGAGTGTTCAAATGAAGTCAGAAATCCTGAGCTGTTCTGCAGCACTGCTGCTTAGTGCAGGGTAAGGGGAGCTGGGTGGGCTTGTTTCCACACACTCTGAACTTGCAACTGTAGGAGACGAAGGGAGAATGCCCTCCCATGTTACCTTGAAAAGAATGCAGACCCTGCTGAGAGCAGAGGAAACCACTGCCCATCCCGGAATGCCCACCCTTTCTCAGGGTCCTGAGCAAGGTCTCATCACCACACATCTGGCAAACGACACCTACAATTCATTTCACCAACCCCAGAGCATTTCCCTGCGTATAGCATCTCTCCCCTTCGTCCCTGCACATTGATCTCGAGCCTGTGAGAAAAACTTACATCCTGGAGGTCAGCTCCCAGCTCTGAAGGACACTTGAAGGAGATGTGACCCAGTGGTGGCATCTCATTAAGGGAAAGCCAACTCCTTCCCAGTCTCACAGACTGCACTGCCCACAGCCCCAGGCAGTGGCTCTCAGCCCCTGTGCGCTGCAGAGGGCGATGGACACGTGCCTGGGGAGATGCTGCTCTGCTCTGCTGGAGCTCTGGCTGCACAGGAGGTGGTTCGTGCATTGAACTCCATGGCCATGAGGGCAGAGGCATTTCTGGGTGGGAGCTTGCTCAGAGGAAGGTGTCTGCACTGAAGGGAGTAGTGTGGATTTTTCAGGTGAATTCTCCCTGTTCTTTCTTTCCTCTCATTCCCTGATCATAACTCTGTTGCCAGCAGATTTTCCTTGCTGGAGAGGTTTCCCTGTTCCATGTCTTGTACATGTCTGTGGTTACAGACAACAGCCCAGAATGTGTGCATTCCTATTTGCTGTTCAGAACCCCATCCTGTCTGCAGAGCATTACCTAAGTGCATGTTCATGTTTGCAGGTATAAAAGGGAACATAAGGGAAACCCAGTGAGTCCAACAATGTAAATATCTGCTTACAGTGAGAGACTGAATGCACTTGAAGATTCTCACTAGATGTAGTCCAACACAGTTAAACTTTTTCTCTATCACCCTCTACATCTTTACCCTCTGTTTGAAGCAGGAAGCAGAAAACATGGCAGAAAATCCCTCCTTTGGCCTTCATAGTGGAAGGTCAACAGCGGTGCAGGGCACTTCTCCCCGCAGCGCCCTGGGCAGCTCCCTGGGCAGGCTGAGTGCTGAGCCTGGCAGGCGGCAGAGTCCCTGCCCCGGCACACAGCCCCTGCCCCGGCACACAGCCCCTGGGGCACAGCAGGGACCCTGCTCTGCACCACAGCCCTGGGCACCCGGCTGCACCCCCGGCTGCACAGCCTGCAGCCGTCCTGGGACACGCAGCCCTCAGGGCTGTGCTCTGACACTGCAGCATGGAAACACTCAATTGAAGGAGGTATTCCTCCACAATAAGCAAACACGGTGTGTCTTCAGCCTGATCTCCTCAGGGTTGTTTTAAATTCAGCGATCCCTCAGGAAATGCGGCTGCATTGCCTGTAGCCAGAGTCTTACCTTGTCCAGAGCTGTGAGCAATCTTCCTCCAGTGAGCTCACAGCTTGCTCACACTTTTCTCTTCTATCCTCATGCCATCTGCAGAACGCACCCCCAGCACTGTTGTGCTGTGCAGAAGAGCTGCTCCTGGGCACAGCTGTCTCTCTGCAGCACTGCCCACTTGTAGGAGCTCCCTGTGTCCCAGGAGCCCAGCCAAGATCAGCAGCAGAGGATGTCATTTTTTCCTCCCCACTCATCTCCCCTGAAATGTCCCAGGGTCTCCATGGCCAACATCTCCTGAAAGACAACAGTATCATGACTGTACTTTGAAATCTGCTGCATTAACCACCAGACGTCCAGAAGACAGTGACCAATTCCAGACATATGGTTAGTCCTACCGGAGAGTGTTTGCTGTAACAAAAAGGGCACACAGAGAAGGACAGGGAGGGGTGGAGTTCCCCTGTGCAAGGCACTGATTCAGCTGAAGCACTACAGGCATCTCATCACTAGATGGAAACCCTGGGGCTGAAATGGCATTCAGCTCCCCACGGACCCACAGGAGCTGGGATTTCTCTGGATCAGATCAGGTGTGCACAGTGAGTTGCCTGCATGTGAGCTCCTGCTCTGAGTCCTTGGTCCTTTCCTTCCTCACCTCACTGTTGATTAGTTGGACTGGGCTTCTTGGAATCCTAGGTGCCAGAGACAGGTGGGAAATGTTGGTGCAAGGCAGATGTGCCCTTGGTGAAAGAGGAGGTGATCAGGGAATACCCAAGCAAACAGGATCCCGAGTGACAGGAATCACAGAACCCTTAAAGTGTCTTGGTTGGAAATGACCTTAAAGACTATCCAGTTCCAACTCCCTTGCTGTGGGCAGAGCTGTCAGCCAGTAGATCTGGATGCCTGGGGCCCTCGGCATCTTCAACATTTCTAGGGATGTGTCACCCACTATTTCTTTGTGATTCCTGTTCCACACCTGTTCCATGCCCCACATCATGATCTTAGGAATGTTTGGAGTGCGTTCCAAACGTCTAATGTCAGGTCACCCAGTGAGGCTCTGCAGTCTCTGCCCATGGAGGTTTTCAAAATCCATCAGGAGCAAATGCTGAACAACTTGGTCTGTCCCTCTTTGTCCCGGGTTGGACTGCAGACATCCCCCCAGGTTCCCTTTCAGCCTGGGTTATCATGTGATCCCATGTGCTCATGGCCTATTGCTGATGGGAAGAGAGCAGATGTTTCCAGAGCATGAAGCGTCCTGTGCTGCATGTGACCATCGAAAACAAGGACTGAGAGCACAAAGACAGATCAGAACCACAGAGTGACTCTGTCAGTGCAAAGACTGAGAGCTGTCACAGAAGGTTCTGGACAGGGAAATTCTGGGGGGACTCCAGGCTCTGTGCAAGACACAAATGGATCTCCTTTTCTTGTTGAAGCTGTAAGGCTGAAAGATGTTCTTGTCAATAAAACTGAAGCAAAGTTCAGAGACAAAGATGGAAATGAGCAAAAATGTGTTAACGCACTTCTCAAGTGCAGAAATACTCCTAAGTTCTTTTTCATTTTAAGTTGTAACACCAGACTTTGAGGCAATTTTAAGTAATTTTTATAATTATAATTCATTTTACAGAATGGACAGTGCTTTCCAGAATTGTGTTTGCACGACAGATGTCTTCAGGTACAGCGACACAGACAGCGGAGCCAGTGCCAATGCCCTGTGACTAATGCCCAGCGTTCACTGCTGCTCTACCCTGCTGCGTATTTCATGTCCCTCATCCTCCAGGGGTCTCCAGGTCTGCTAAATTAATGACCATGTCGAAGGCCATGTTTTCAGCAGGCATCTGGACACACGCTCTTCCAACTGCTCTCCACATTTCCCCATCCCTTGCTCTTTCTTCGTTCAAATACCTCCCAACCCTCTGGCTGATCTGTGACCTTCAGGGAGATTACTGGAACCTGTTCCATCTCTCCATAGTCTGATGGACTCTCTTGTCAACTCCTTCACTGTGATTATATTTATCCCTTCCTATCTCTGTCTAACTCATTTCTTGTACAAGTACTCCTTGTGAAAGAAAAATCTCAGTAGATGCAGCTTGGATAAGGCATGCAGTTGATCACTCTGTTTTTCTGTTCATTCAATTGCATCACGTTGCTTTCTGTTTGTTGGCAAAAAAGAGAAATCTTTCATTGCCCACATGCAGCTGGTTCTCTGAGGAAAGCCAGTGGGAGTTGGTGCAAAGGAGATTTAACAGTGAGTGGGTGACTCCAGAGGAGAAGAGTGATGTGAGGAGAAGTGATGCCAGTCCCATGGGGCCAACGGGAGTAAAAATGGGATGGGGAAGTTGAGGAGGGCGTCGGTCCACACAGTGACAGAGCAAAGTTTGTTATGGGACATTCTGGATCATTATCAACTGCCATGTGCTACTTTAAATTCTTGTTTATACACAACTATAAATAAATAAATAACTAGACTTCATAAATGCCCACTGGACTGTTACACTTAAAGGTTTCTCCAGATACCTCTCCAGTTAGCTGTACAAGTTCTGAACACCTGAAGAAGATGATAGGAAGGCACAAGGCACAGGACGGCACCTTAGGCGGTAATGGGACCTATGGGACATTTGCTGCTGAGTCCATCAACCACCAGTGCAGAGAGGAGACTGCACAAAGTGCTCAAGAAGACCAAGTCAGAAGAAACAGAGAAGTTTCTTGGAGTATTAATGGGCCCCATTGAGGGCCACTAACAAGCAAGCTTCCCCAGGGACTTGTTAGAGCAGATAATTGGAAGCCATGGTTACAGGCAGGCAAAGGCTCAGGGATGGCGGCTGTGATGCTGAGAAAACCTTCCTTTGTCTTACGAAGCAGAAAGGCCAAGCCCTGATCAGGGCTGACCCTTGGCATGGGGGATCCTGTCCCTCCTGCTGGCTCAGGGCTCTTCCTGGGGCAGTGGGATGGAAGACTATAGGATGCTAAATGAAAGACAAGGGGACAGCAGCTCCCAGACTCTGCATGCGGAACAGGGGTGCTGAGAGGCCCAAGTCCCATGTGGGCAGTGTGTCTCATCCCAGGCTGTGGGATGTGAGAAGGGGTCAATCTCAACAAGAAGTCAATCCCAATGAAACTTTGAACTTCAGATCTCTCAGTTGTAGTGCCCTCCTTTGGACAGTCTCCAATAGCTTTATGTCTTTTATGTTCTGTGGTGCCCAGCAGTGCACCCAGTGCTCCAGGTGAGGCTGCAGCAGCGCAGAGCAGAGGGTCAATCCCTTCCCTCACCCAGCTGGCAATGCCATGCTCAATGCACCCCAGGGGATGGTTGGCCTTCCTGGCTGCCTGGGCACACTGCTGACTCATGTTCAATTTGCTGTTGACCCAGACCCTCAACCCCTTTCAGTGGGACTGCTCTCCAGCATCCCATCCCCCAGGTTGTGTACGTGCATGGTTGCCCCTTCCCAGGTGCAGAATCAGGCACTTGTTCTTATTGTACTTCTTGTCGTTGGTGCTTGCCCAGTTCTCTAACTTGTCCACATCTCTCTGTTGCCTCAGTGGAGGCAACAACTCCTAATTTGGTATCATCAGCAAACTTGCTCAAAACATCTTCTAGCACTACATGCAAGTCATTCACAAAAACATTAAAGAGAAGTGGCCTTAAAATTGAGACCTGGGGAACCCTGCTAGTGACCGTCTGACAGCCTGATGGAACCCCATTTACTGTAAGCCTTTTGATTCCTTGATAGGAACGAATTTTGTACCCAAAGGAAGAGGAACAGGTTGCCCAAAGAAGTTTTTTGTGCCCCATCCTTGGAGGCATTCAAGGTCAGGATGGATGGAATCCTGGGCAGCCTGATGTGTGGTTGGCAGTCCTGCCCATGGCTGGGGGCTTGGAACTAGGTGCACTTTAATGTCCCCTCCAACCTAAGCCACTGTATGATTCTGTAATGTTATGCCTGCACTGCCTCAGCTCTACCACTGCCCAGAACAGGGGAAGTCCACCCGACCCTGTCTTTGTCTATTTGTCATTTTTGTTACGGATCATGAGCAGTGGTTTCCAGATTTGGTTTTCGCTTCCCTCACGGTAAAACTTCTTTTGGTATGAAAAAAAAACGTGCTTCTGGAATCCAGTGGACGTGTTGATTAGTGGATCTGACTTTGAAGTACATTCTGCAGTGATGACTGTGCTGTCTTGCAGGAGTTGTCAGCTCAGGAGGGCCATGCATATCTCCAGGGAGAGAAGGAAATCACCTCCTCTGCTGCTGAGCTGGGCCAGGCTCCTGGGACACAGGGAGCTGATAGAAGTGGGTAGTGCTACAGAGAGACAGTTCTGCCCAGGAGCAGCTCATGTGTACTACGCTACAGGGCTGGGGAAATCATCTGCAGCAGAAAGGGAGGATAGAAGGAAGAGAGCGTACAGGCTGTGTGGCACAATAGCAGGCTGTGAGATCACTGGAGGTGCATTGCTCACTATTCGTGAAAAGGTAAGTCTTTTCCTCCAGGCAATCAATCTGCATTTCCTGGAGAGATCGCTAAATCTGGGACATCCCATTACATATCTGGCTGAAGGTGCTCCATGTTTCTTTACTGTGGAGAAAGACCAGCTCCAGATGTGGGCTTTTTTGCTGCAGTGTCAGAGCACAGCCCTGAGGGCTGCGTGTCCCAGGACGGCTGCAGGCTGTGCCGTTTGGGTGCAGCCGGGTGCCCAGGGCTGTGGTGCAGAGCAGGGTCCCTGCTGTGCCCCAGGGGCTGTGTGCCGGGGCAGGGACTCTGCCGCCTGCCAGGCTCAGCACTCAGCCTGCCCGGGGAGCTGCCCAGGGCGCTGCGGGGAGACGTGTGGGGGGAAGGAGCCCCCCACCAGGGCAGGGCAGGGGCCTTCTGCTGCCACAGCTGCTGCCTGGGGCAGGGGGATCACAGCTACGCTGCACCCCCGAGTGTTTCCAAGAGCACTTTGCAAGAGGAGAGACAAGGCAGGGATTTTCTATTTACTGTTCTTAAGGGAGGGGAAAGAGTTGGAGGCAGAAATCTGAAGGGAGCTGTCAAGTATGATCACAGCTCTGAGAATCCTGAATTGTACCTCCCTCAGTCTGCTGTTATATGAGCAATCTCCTCATGTGCTTTCAGCCTCTTCTCTCCCAAAGGCCAGCACCAGCTGAGTTATTCATCCTTTTGTTTTTCTGCAGTCATGAACATGGAATTACCCTGCAAACAGGCAACTTCCCCTAAGAGAAATTTAAGTGCACAGAAATAGGGATGGGCGCCCTGAGTGCAGACAGGGTAAAGATATGAGACATGGAAACGGCTCCTAAGAGGAAATGATCCAGGAGGCTGGGATATGATTAGGAAATGAGAGGAAGGCTAAAGCTCCTTCAGCTTCTACTTGTTATAGAATAATGAACCTCATGAAGTTAAATTCAAGTGATGGAACTAAATGAACACTGTCCTTAAAGAAAGGAAGTCTTTATAGAATAGTAGGAGGAGTATCACTGAGAATGTTCTTGTCTTGTCATTATCTTCTGCACCCTGAACAGGACTCCATGCCCAGGAACCGCAGATGCCCAACAGCAGCTCCATCAGCGAGTTCCTCCTCCTGGCGTTGGCAGACACGCGGCAGCTGCAGCTCCTGCACTTCTGGCTCTTGCTGGGCATCTACCTGGCTGCCCTCCTGGGCAACGGCCTCATCAGCACAGCCGTAGCCTGCGACCACCGCCTGCACACCCCCATGTACTTCTTCCTCCTCAACCTCGCCCTCCTCGACCTGGCCTGCATCTCCACCACTCTCCCCAAAGCCATGGCCAATGCCCTCTGGCACACCAGGGCCATCTCCTACGCAGGATGTGCTGCACAGGTCTTCTTCTTTGTCTTCTTCCTCTCAGCAGAGTATTCCCTTCTCACCATCATGTCCTATGACCGCTACGTTGCCATCTGCAAGCCCCTGCACTACGGGACCCTGCTGGGCAGCAGAGCGTGTGCCACAATGACAGCAGCTGCCTGGGGCACGGGGGTTCTCTTTTCACTGCTGCACACTGCCAATACATTTTCTATACCACTCTGCCATGGCAATGCTGTGGATCAGTTCTTCTGTGAAATCCCCCACATCCTCAAGCTCTCCTGCTTAAATTCCTATCTCAGAGAAGTTATGTTACTCCTTTTTAGTGTCTGTGTTGTCTTTGGCTCTTTTGTCTTCATTGTTGTGTCCTACGTGCAGGTCTTTAGGACTGTGCTGCGGATGCCCTCTGAGCAGGGACGGCACAAAGCCTTCTCCACGTGCCTCCCTCATCTGGCCGTGCTTTCCCTGTTTCTCAGCACTGACTTTTTTGCCTACCTGAAGCCTTTCTCCATTTCCTCTTCATCCTTGGATCTGACAGTGGCACTTCTGTATTCGGTAGTGCCTCCAGCACTGAACCCCATTATCTACAGCATGAGGAATAAGGAGATTAAACATGCCCTCAGCAAAGTTTTGCAGTATGCACTATTCCAGCATCAATAAAGTGCACATCTTCCTCACATGATTCCCAGTGATGGTTCTTCATATTTTATGTATGTTTGATTTTTTGTTTGTGCAATTGCGATACAGTAATCTGTAAATAAACATTGCAATTTATTCCTCTTCTTCTTCACCGTCTCATTTCTAATTCCTCACACCATGAGCTCATGTAAATATGGAACCAGGTTCCCTGAATAGGATAAAGATACTGAGGAAGCTTGCAAAGAATACTTTTCCTTAGGAATTCTTTCTTCCTGCATTATTTGTATCTGGAGGAGGTACAGCCACGGACAGCAGCACAATGTATATATTTGCAACTCCAGGACCTATAGCAGGAATAGGAGCTGCTGCAGGGTCTGTCCCAGGAGTTGGAGAGGCTGCAGCACTGCCAGCAGATCCGGCTCTCTTCCCCTTGAGGATGCTGAAGAGTGCTGAACACAGCTCAGCAGGTGTGGGCCACGCTGCAGTGATTTGTGCCTCTTTAGGATTAGCAGGGCCACAGCACACCTTCCCCATAGATTCTACCACTTTCTCAGGATCCTACAGTTGCTCAGAGATGAAGTTCCAAACCCCTGGGGGTGCCCACTGCTCCAGGCACCTGCCCAGACCGTCCCACACCCCGGCCATGCAGAGCTATCCTGCCTTGGGGCCGATCTCTCAATCATATTCTTGAATAGTTGTTTAACCTGAAACATGACCTGAAACACATAAATGGCATGTAGCAATGGGAGCACGTTGGTTTGAACATCCCATGGATAGACAAATTTCTCAGGCGCTGTTGTAACTAGCTCTTGAGCTCTAGGGAAAGAAGGAGAAGTGAAAGGGAGGCTGAGGGACTGATGGAAAGTGTCCTCCCTGGTCTCCTCCATAGCTGATCTCCCTGAGGAGACAAAGCCAAGGGTGTAATTACTAAACATATCAGCAATATGACTTCCAAAACCCAAAGATGGCTGTAGAGCTGAATGCACACAGTACTTCAGTTTGTCAGCTGAAAGCTTTATCGTGATATAAGCCATAGCAAAACAGCACAACAAAATAAAATCCCTAATCAGCCCCCAGAGTTGACAAACAGTGCAGCAGGGAAAACAAGCAGCAAGCAAGGAGCTGTGCAGTGCAGTTTCATGAGAGGACTCAGTGAATTCCATAAATAGGGGAACAATCAGCATCATGGCCAGCAATTGCCTGACTACCACAAAGCCCTGTGTTAACTTGCTGTGGACAGAGTTGCTGTTATTTCCACACTAGGAGCCCCATATTGGGCACCCAAATGACTATAGATGTTTAACCCAGCCGGTGGCTCAGCACCACAGACTGCTTTGTGCACTGCCCCCTTCCCAGAGGGATGGGGATGAGACTTGGGAAAAAGCAAAGTGCAACCTGTGGGTTGAAATAAACCTATTTACTGAGAGAGATAAAAGTAAAAGAGCAATAGTTATGACTATATATGCATATATATATAAAAGTACATAGCAAGTGATGCACAAGCACGTTGGTTTGAACATCCCACGGATAGTCAGAGTTCTCAGGAGCTGTTCTCTCGAGCTCTAGGGAATGAAGGAGAAGTGTAAGGGAGGCTGAGGGACTGCTAGAAAGTGTCCTCCCTGATTTCCTCCATAGCCGGGCTCCCTGAGGAGGCAAAGCCAAGGGTGTAATTACTAATCATACCAACAATATGACTTCCAAAACCAAAAGATGGCTGCAGAGCTGAATGCACACGGAACTTTCATTAGTCTGCTGCCATTTTTATCATGATATAAGCCATGGCCAAACAGCACAGCCAAATAAACCCCCTAATCCAGTCCCCAGAGTTGACAAACAGTGCAGCAGGGAAAACAAGCAGCAAACAAGGAGCTGTGCAGTGCAGTTTCATGAGAGGACTCGGTGAGTTCCATAAATAGGGAAACAATCAGCATCATGGCCAGCAATTATTCAACTACCACAATGCCCTGTGTTAACTTGCTCTGGACACATCTGCTGTTATCTCAATACTGGGAGCCCCATATTGGGCACCCAAATGACTGTGGAGTTTTAGCCCAGCCAGTGGCTCAGCACCTCACAGTGCTTTGTGCACTGCCCCCTTCCCAGTGCGTTGGGGACGAGAAATGGGAAAAAAAACAAAGTACAGTTCGTGGGTTGAAATAAACCTATTTCCTGATAGAGATCAAAGGAAAAGGGTAATATTTATGACTATATATACATGTATATGTGACAGTACATAGCAAGTGATGCACAAGCACTTGCTCACCACCCTCTAACCAATGCCCAGCTGGCCCCTGGGCAGCAGAAGAAAGAGAGATGAACTCCCACCACTTTCAGTACTCCTTCCGCTTGCTGTCAGATGGTACGGAATGTCCCTTTGTCCACTTTCAGTCAGCTGTCTTCATCCTGTTCCTTCCCAGCTCGTTGGGCCCTCCACTGACAGTGGCCTTGGCTCTGTACTACACTGCTTAGCAGCAGATATAAACATCGGAGTGTTATCTATGTTGTTTTTCTCCTAGAACCAAAACACTGCATCACACGAGACAGTGAAGAAAACAGTTCCATCCCAGCTGTAACTCAGACACACCCCTGTCCCCTTCCTCTTGCTCTTCCTGTTTAGGAAGCAGGGAACAGATGCTGCCAGTCTCCTCTTTAAGCCATTTCCATCAGTTCTCAGCTGGATCCTCTGCCACCCCCAGGCAGAGCTCAGTGCACTCTCACAGAGGGCAGCAGCCTGTCCTCAACTTCCTTGACCATTCATCAGAAAGAGTCTGCACCCCCCTTTGCTACAGCTCAGAGGTGGGAACCATGCCACCATGTCTCTGTGATCCAAACAAGACCCTGGGTCTACAAATGCACAGAGATTTTGGGATCACTAAGTTAATGTTTGTTGTCTTCTGTCTGGTGTAAAGACACTTCAGAAAGCATCCCATTCCAGAAGCATTATTTGATTAACCCTGGTTGGGCCATGCATCTACACCACGGTACTGGTGTTCAGAAGGTGGCACACAGGTACTATAGTCCCATTGTGGGGCTCACAGTTGTCCAGTGAGCATTGACAGTACCAGGGCATGGCTTTCCTGAAGGTCCAGAGCTGCATTTGCCATCTGGCTGAGGTGTGCTGGAGACCCCAGGGAACTGCCATGCAAAGGAGAACCCAGAACAAAGGAAGGTGTCATCAGTGAGAGAATGTAGGTGTGTCACAGCTTTGTAATGCCTTAAGCTCTGGAATACACAATAGATGGGGAATACAGAAAGATCTGCCTCTTCCTATGGTGAGCTCATCCATCTGATCAGCTGAATAACTCTGCATGCTCCATGGGGACACTCTCAGGTGCCCGTTACTCAGAGATGTGATGACATTCAGGATGGTCAAGAATAACTCCGTTCTGGCATCCAGCTGATGCTCAGGAAGGAGGTGTCTATCTCAGAGATCTGCCACCATATCTAACAGGCCCAGGCACACAGGAAGGATCACCACAGGCACCCTCATCTTCACTGAGCATGTGTGTGAGCAACTGAGTCAATGCTGAATAAAGAGCGGGGATTCAGATGAGGGCTCACACACAGGAACCTCACTCTATGCATCTGAACTCAACTAAGAGGACTCCGGGCTCCCATGGTCCTGTGTGGACCTCCCCAGGCACTTTGGTCACCTGTGAGTGCCTCTGGGTGAGCAATTGTTCCACACCCACTGAATAAAGACCAAGGACTCATAAGAGGGATTCATGTGTAGACAATTTACTGCACACATTGGAACCGAACAAAGAGGACTCCCATCTCCCATGGGTCCATGTGGTGCTAAATCCCATTTCAAGCCCAGGGTTTCCTTTTTTTAAGGGCCATGGGCAGAGGTTTCCAGATGATGCGTTTACACCTCTACTAAGCAAACATGCTCTGATAGGACCAACCTTGCTTCTGGAATCAGCCTCCATCCATTGGACATTTGGTGACTAACTGAACTGAATTCAAAGTGTGTTCTACAATGATGGATGAAAAGCTGGATATGAGGAAGCAGTGTGCGCTTGAAGCCCAGAAAGCCACCTGTATCCTGGGCTGCACCAACAGAGGGGTGGCAGCAGGGATAGGGAGGAGACTGTCCCCCCCTCTGCCCTGCCCTCATGAGGCCCACCTGGAGGACTGTCTTTGAGCCTGGGACCCCAGTACAGGAGGGGTGTGGAGCTGTGTGAGCAGGTCCAGAGGAGGGCTACAAAGATGAGCAAAAGGCTGGAGCACCTCTCCTATGGAGACAGGTTGAGGGAGTTGGATTTCATTAGGTTGGAGAAGAAAAGGCTCTGAGAGACCCCCTTGCAGCCTTCCAGAATATGACAGAGGGGGACTGACATTTTACGTGGTCTGATATTGACAGGACAAAGGCAAATGACATTATACTAAAATAGGGGAGATTTGGGTTAGAAGTTAGGAAGAACTTTTTACTCTGAAGGTGGAGAGACTCTCGATCAGGTTGCTCACAGAGGCTGTGGATGCTCCTTCTATGGAAGCATCCAAGGCCAGGTTGGATGGAATGCTGGGCAACCTGATGTGGTGGTTGGCAACCCTACCCATGGCAGGGGAGTAGCAAGAAGGTGATCTTTCAAGTCCCCTCCAACTTAAGCCTTTCCATGATTTTGTGAATCTGTGATTCAGTGATTACCCTGCTGCCCGGCAGAAGCAGTCAGCCATGGAGACCCATGGACATCTCCAGAGGGAAGGAAATCACCGCCTTTGTTGCTGAGCTGGGCCGGGCTCCTGGGACACAGGAAGCTCATACAAGAGGGCAGCGCTGCGGAGACACAGCTGTGCACAGCACAGCAGGGCTATAGGCATGATCTGCAGGTGACATGAAGATAGAAGAGAAAAGAGAAAGAGATTACAGGGTGTGTACATTGTGAGTAGGATGTGAGCTCACTGGAGGAGCACTGCTCACAGCGCTTGACAGGGTAAGTCTCTTGCAGTAGGCAATGAAGCTGTTTTTCCAGGAGGGATCACTGAATCAGGGATATCCCATAGCAGATCTGCCTGAAGGTACTTCATATTTTCTTACTCTGGAAAAAGACTTCTACTCCAGCTGAGGGCTTTGGTGCTTCATTGTCAGAGCACAGCCCTGAGGGCTGCGTGTCCCAGGACGGATGCAGGCTGTGCCGTTTGGGTGCAGCCGGGTGCCCACTTTCCAAAGTGAAGGAAAAAAATTTATAGCATGACGGGAGGAGTTTCTCTGAGAATAGTCTTGACTTGTCATTATCTTCTGCACTCTGAACAGGACTCCATGCCCAGGGACTGCAGATGCCCAACAGCAGCTCCATCAGCGAGTTCCTCCTCCTGGCGTTGGCAGACACGCGGCAGCTGCAGCTCCTGCACTTCTGGCTCTTGCTGGGCATCTACCTGGCTGCCCTCCTGGGCAACGGCCTCATCAGCACAGCCGTAGCCTGCGACCACCGCCTGCACACCCCCATGTACTTCTTCCTCCTCAACCTCGCCCTCCTCGACCTGGGCTGCATCTCCACCACTCTCCCCAAAGCCATGGCCAACGCCCTCTGGCACACCAGGGCCATCTCCTACGCAGGATGTGCTGCACAGGTCTTTTTCTTTCTCTTCTTCATCAGTGCGGAATACTCCCTTCTCACCATCATGTCCTATGACCACTACGTTGCCATCTGCAAGCCCCTGCACTACGGGACCCTTCTGGGCAGCAGAGCTTGTGCCACCATGGCAGCAGCTGCCTGGAGTACTGGAGTCCTTAATTCCCTGCTGCACACTGCCAATACGTTTTCCCTGCCTCTGTGCCAAAGCAATGCCATCAATCAGTTCTTCTGTGAAATCCCCCAGATCCTCAAGCTCTCCTGCTCAGAATCTTATCTCAGGGAAGTTGGGCTACTCCTTTTTAGTGTCTGTTTAGCCTGTGGGTGTTTTGTTTTCATTGTTGTGTCCTATGTGCAGATCTTCAGGGCCGTGCTGAGGATGCCCTCTGAGCAGGGACGGCACAAAGCCTTCTCCACGTGCCTCCCTCACCTGGCCGTGGTCTCCCTGTTTCTCAGCACTGGCTTTTTTGCCAATCTAAGGCCCCCCTCTCTTTCCTCCCCATCCTTGGATCTGATGATGGCTTTTCTGTACTCAATGGTTCCTCCAACACTGAATCCGCTCATCTACAGCATGAGGAACCAGGAGCTCAGGGATGCAGTGAGGAAAATGATGCCCTGGTCACATTTCAGCAGGGATAAACTTCTCATCTGTCTCTGCAAATGACTCACAGTCTGTCCCATAACAGCCCTGTATTGCGTTTTTTACTCTTAATAATTTTTCTTTATTTATGTTAATAGATACGTTTTAGTTTTCTATTCATATACATGTGCATGTCTGTAATTATCATTAGTGATCACGGTCTTAGACATGTTTGGCTTCCTACCACTTCTCCTGAGACATTACCCTGCTCTCTTTCTCCTGGAGCCTGTATGATCCTGGGTCAGTGCTGACTCCCACAGCCTCTGTGTTCCATCTTTGTATCTGCAGGCAAATGAGATGCCAGCAGGCACCGTGGAGATTATATAGGCTGGATTAGTGAGAGGCATCAGTTTATTAGCCGAAGGACTAATACATTACTTTAGTTTGTGCTTGTCCTAAAACCTTCTAGTCTAACTGCCTGTGGGGTGGTGGGGCTGGGCTGTCCTGCAGAGAGGAAAGCACACAAAGACACCGTTCAGCAAGGCTGGGACCCCAAAAGCACCCTGGAACTCAGCACCCAGCTGCACTGTGCTCACCTTGCCCGGCTCCCAGGTGTTCCCTATGCTGCTCTGTCACTGCCCCTCCTCAACAGGATGGGGGAGAAAACACAGTTAACGAATTCCTGGGCTGAGGCAAAAGGCACTTTATTCTTTCTTTGTGTAGTACCCACTGACAGTAAATTGTGTGTGTTAATGGCTGCGCATCAAATGCAGGTTTTTCTGCACACTTGGGAACAGCTACTGAATTCAGCGTCTCTTTCACCTTAGTATATTAATTGAAACTACACCTAACCCACAACACATTTGACTAATATTTTGTATATTTTAATAGATTTCCAACACAGAAATCTGCTCAGAGTCAGTTAAGATTTCACATCCCTCTTATTCCATATTTATTTTATTTCTGATTACTGTAATTGAAGTGATTCACTATCCTTGCATTTCATCTTTGTTGTCTCACCTCCTAACCTCCTTTCCTAATACTTAACAATAACATCCTAAATTACCCCTGTGTAGCAGTTAGTTATTTCTGTTCTTGCTGTCACACCCAGTCTGTTGTGTCACTGCAGCTCGGGTAATGATTCACTTCTGAATGCTTTGGTCATTGCTGAACTCCAGACCATTCCGACAGGAGCTCTCTGGATACCGAAGTGAAGACTGCTAAGTTACAGAAACACACTTATCTACCAGGTGCCAGCTGTAAGCAAAGAAACAATCTAATAAACAATCTATTTGTGTGTGCAGTAACAAGATGAATTTTTCCGTAACACAACCTTAGTCCTGAGATTTACTGGATTTTGTTTAGCTCAACATTTTCAATATCTAAATGGGAAATCAGTATTTTCCCAAAGCTTCATTAAATTTTGTGTCACAGACCAGTACAAAAATCTACCTGGACTTCTGAAAGGCCTTTGGCATGGTCCCCCATCACATCCTTATCTCTGTGGAGAGATGTGTGAGATGGATTTGAAGGGCGGACACTTCATTTGATGCAGCCCAGGCTGTGGTTGTTTTTCTGGGCTGCAACTGCACACTGCTGATTTGTGTTGAGTTTTTCGTCAACTAACACCCTCAGTGTTTCTCCTCTGGACTGCTCTAAATGCATTCTCCACTCTGCTTGCATTTCTGCTTGGGATTGCTCTGACCCATGGAATATCTTTGCACATGGCCTTCTTGATCTTGACGAGGTTCTCACAGACCCACCTCTGTATCTTGTCACTGTCCGTCTGGGTGTCATCCCTTCTCTTTATTGTGTTGACCACATCACAGAAATTGGTGTCACCCACAAACGTGCTGGAGGTGCACTCAACAGTGCTGTCCAAGTCAGCAACAAAGAGATTAAATAGCACCAGTACCAGCTGCAGACCCCTGAAAAATACCACTGTATCCACACAGCCACTGAGCTGTTGACCACAACTCGGGCTGTGACCATCCATCCAATTCCACATACAGTGAGTGGTCCATCCATCCATTCATGCCTCATCCCTCTCTCTTCAGAGAGAAGGGTCTCATACAGGGCCGTATCAAATGTCTTCCACCAGTCCCAGTAGATGGAAAGTGCCATCATCTCACAATCTACCCTCCAGGCAGTGTACCAACCCATCAGCTTCTCTTGGCCTGCCAGCACATCACACAGATGAAATCTCACCATGACCTTTCAAGTCACAAGCCTGATGCTGACCTTTCAAGTAGACATGTCCAAGTTATGTGTCCATCATATGCTAATGGTCAAGGGATGTGAAAACAAGAACCCAAGGCCTCTTCCTGAATGCAGGCAATCAGCTTCTCAGGCAGAAGGGATCTCTCAGTCAGCCTGCCCAGCTGGTGCCTTCTGCTGGCTTACCAGAGACATGGGAATGACCATGAGCTGCATTCCTAAATGCACAGAGCTCGGCCCTGAATTCAAGGCTGTCCTATTGGCTACTACAGAAAGAATGATTTCCAAGGCTCTTTGTCAGCCATGTTCCTGCTGCAGGTCTGTCACCTCCAGAGAGAGAAGTAATCTCTCAAACAGCATCTCAGACACATGCTTGCTACACGGTGCTGAGTTCTGCTTGCACAAGTGACCTCTCCTCAACATATCTATCCCTGCCTCGTGGCCCATTGCTCAGCACTAGGGCAGCTCTGGGGGGCCCTGCCGGCTGCCGCTTCCCATTCCACCCCAAGGAGCCGTGCTGTGTGTGCTGAGGCCATGTGGGAAGTGATTGGAGCATGGTGGGGAAGCGGTCCGGGGCTGAGGTCTAGGACTCGGGCCTGCAGCCTCCCCTCACTATGCAGAAGGGTTCTTCTCCCAAGGTCCCATTTCGGGACCGGCAGTGCAGTGATCTCTTTGGCTTGACGGGAAGGTGATGGGACCGGGCGCTCTCGAGGAGGGCTGATGAGTGCTGAACTGAGGGACGGAACTGATGTGATGAAATTAAACTCTGTAACCACAGAGTAGTTATAACACAGGTGGGCTTAATCAGCACTGCACACATGCTGGATGCCGAGGGGATAATGTCTCCTAACCTGCGTACCGGAAAGGAAGAAAGACACATACTTAAAGAGCAAGCTGCAAACATACACGTTAGATGTCCAAGAAAAGGCTGGTTTATTACTATGAGTCCCTAAAATTATTGACATTCCCCCTCCTCTCCTCTCCGTCCAGCCCAAGTCTTTTACACATGCTCTTTTACACATGCATATCTCTCGGTGGTCTTTCTGATGAAGGTAATCATGTTATTTTCTTGGGCTTGGGTCAGGATGGAGGACACTTGGCTGGCTCTGGTTGGTCGTCTCATTGTTCAGAACTCCATTCAATAACCCACTGCTTCTTTGTTAATTTGTGTGTTTACGGTCCGAGCCTGCTACCTTGCATGCCAGAGATAGGATACTGTAGAACAAGTGAAGGCAATGACAGAGCCTGTATTTGAGAAACAGGCACTGGAGGAAAAGATATCAGAAAGGAATTGACTCGCCCCTCCTGGTAACAGTGTGGAGAGAGGGACAAGCTGAAGAATGTGACCCTCCCCTGTTTGTAACATCACGTCGCTGGAGAGCAGGGCAGGGGCAAAAGGGGGACCCGCACAGAGACAGACTGCACAGGAAGTATTGCAGAGGCAGAAGGAGTGGCTCCAAACCATCCCCCCTGCTCCAGGCACCCACACACCCATGTAGCCCACCCATTGGTTCAGGCTGTGACCCTGGAATTCCACTACAGATAGATAACAATGTTA
This sequence comes from Gallus gallus, assembly GCF_016699485.2. Lineage (NCBI taxonomy): Eukaryota > Metazoa > Chordata > Aves > Galliformes > Phasianidae > Gallus > Gallus gallus. The sequence continues at coordinate 2,075,780 of NC_052564.1, read as the reverse complement.
TTTGGAAAAATGGGAAACCCGCTGTCTGCGCTAATTGTCTGTAGAAGAACATCTGTTATCGGCAGCGAGAACCTGGCTTAGCAAGGTCAAGTAAACCTGAAATAAAGGGTGAGTAAATGCTGTAGAAAAGTGTGAATAAACTCAGAGTAAAGTGTGAGTAAACCCAGAGAAAAGTGTGAATAAACTCAGAGTAAAGTCTGAGCACACCTGGTGCAGTGTGTGACTAAACCAAGAGTGAACTGTGTGTGTAGACCTGAAGTGAAGTGTGAGTAAGACCCAGACTAAGCTGTGAGTACACCCTTAGAAGAGTATGAGTAAAGTCTGTTGAAGTGTGCATAAACCCAAAGCAAGGTGAGAGTAAACTCAGACTAAAGTGTGAGTAAAACCCAGAGAAAGGTATAAGTACACCCGGTGTAGAGTATGTCTAAATGTGGCAAAGTGTGTGTAGATCGGGAGTAAAGTGTGGGGAGACTTGGAGTTAAGTGTGGGAAGACACGGACTGTGATAAAATGTGGACTCAAGTGTGTGTAAATCTGGACAAAAGTGTGGTGTAAAGTGTGAGTAAACCCTTAGTAAAGAGAGAGTAAACCTGGAGTAAAGTGTGAGTAAAAACCCAGAATAAATTGTGAGTAAGCTGGAAGTAAAGAGTGAATAAACCTGTAGTAAACGGTGAGTAAAAGCCAGAGAAAAGTTTGTATAATACCAATGCAACATGTGAGTAAATCCTAAGTAGAGAGTGAGTAAATGCAGGAGAAAAGAGTAAACTCGGAGTAATCTGTGAAAAAACCCACAGTAATCGCTGAGTAAACCTGAAGAAAAGCATGAGTAATCTAGAAGTAAAGTGGTAGTAAACATTGAGTAAAGTGGTAATAAACGTGGAATACAGTCTGTGTAAAATACACAGTAAAGTGTGAGTACACCCAAAGTATAGTAGTGACCAAACCCAGAGTAACGTGTGTGCAAACCCAGTATAAAGTGTTAGCAAAACCAGGAGAAACGTAAGAGTAAACCTAGAGTAATGTGTGAGTAAAACATGAGTAAAGTGTGAGTAAAACATGGAGTAATTGTCAAGTAAAATGCTGAGTAATGTATGGGCACCCACAGAATAAACTGTGTAAAACTGGAGTCAAGTCTGAGTGAACCTGGAGTCAAGTGTGAGTAAGAACCTAAATAAGCAGTAGGAAAAAAAAAAAAAACAAAAAAAAAACAAGAGTAAAATGTGAGTGAACCCAGAGAAAAGAAAGAGTAAACCCAGAGTAAAGTGTGAAGAAACCAAAAATAATGTTTGAGTAAAATTGGAAATAAAGTTTGGGTAAACCTGGAGTAAAATGTGAGTAAAGCTGGAGTAGAGGGAGAGTAAAACACTAAGTAGACCTAGAGTAAAGTGTGAGTAAACACTCTGCAAAGTATAAGTAAACCTGAAGTAAAGTGTGAGTAAACCCGGAGGGAAGTGTGAGTAAACATAAAGTGTGAGTAAACCTTCTAGAACGTGTGAGTAAATCTTCAGTGAAGCATGAGTAAAACCCAGAGTAAGGTGTGAGTACATCTCAAATAGAGTGTGATTACACCCAGCACAATTTGTGCATAAAACCCATAGAAAAGTCAAAGTAAAGCATGCGTAAAGTGTGAGTAAACCCAGAGTAAAGTGTGAGTAAAACCTGAAAGAAGTTGTGAGTACACCTGGAACAGCGTGTGGGTACACCCGGTGAGCAGTGTGTGTAATACCTGGAAAAAGCTAAGAAGAAAGCTTGAGTAATGCATGAATGAACCCAAAGTGTGAGTTTGAGTAACCCAGAGAAAAGAGTGAGAAAAATACAGAGAAAAGTGTGACTAATCACGGAAGTGTGTGTAAACCTGTAGTAAAGTGTGAGTAATTCCGGAGTAAAGTGCGAATAAAACATGAAGCAAGGTGAGAGTACACCTGGAGTATGGAGTGAGTAAAACCAAGAGAAAAATAAGAGTAAACATGGAGTAAACCTGGAATAAACTTGAATCAAGGTCCGAGTAAACCTGGAATAAAGTGTGAGTACATCCTGAAGTAAGGTGTGAATAAACCCGGTGTAAAGTGTCATGAAGTAAAGGGTGAGTAAAACCATGTGAGAGGTAGATGGTGTTTTTGCAGTGGAAATTTCCAATCACAAAGAAAGCTGCTGAACAGAGCAAGGTTGAGACTGGGGCGTTTGGACCTGGGTAGAATTGGCACAGGCAATACTAGGTAAGGTAATTCTATAGGGCAGGAGAGAGTCCAGTACAGGACAGAACTAGCGGACAGACTGTTGATAATATTGTCCTCCTAGCGCCATACAAAGTACAGAACACACCTAAAAACAAAGGGTTGGTAACAGACACTGTATGGAAATGTCAGGTAGCAACAGCGTTGGAAGGTTGTGAGCCTGAGACACTCTACCAATGAGTCCCAGGAGAGGCTTTACCTGCGTCGGACCCAGGGTATACAATGGGATGGATTTCACTGACTAGTTGTGCAATTTCTCCCTTGTCAGTAGGGGGTGTGCGCCCATTACTGCACTAATGAATAAACTTTTCTTCACAGAAATCTTGGCCTGATTAGAAACTGTTGATCTTGAGCGTGTTTCTCACATAGATGTACAGGTGTGCCATCCAGGGCTGTGAGTGAGCAGGCAATACACGAATCCATCAAAAACAAGTTTGCAGTAAGGGCTTCTTACAGCACAATGGGAACACAGTGAACAGAGCAAGGCCATCTCATTTTTCACAGGACTCTCCTCCGCCATGTCTACAGCCTTCAGTCTGTTGACATGGCAATGCTCTGCCAAGGCTTTGAGACAATTCCAGGCACACCTCAGGAAAAGTGTTTCTCCATGGTCTGCTACGTAACGCAGGACCTGAGGGCTGACACAACTGCAAGGAGAAAGGAGAACAGCGTGGTGCTGCAAAGAGAGCAGCACTGAAAAGACCCTGTCCTGCTGCTGCCCATGGCCGTGGCTCCAGGGAAGCAGCAGCAGCACAACCGAAAGGCAGCAGAGAGGGAGCGGCCACCGGGCAGTGAGGGGCAGCCCCACAGACAGCAGGGCTGCAGCTCCGTGTGGCAGTTGGGCTCTTGGTTCCTGCACCCCTCCTGTGTGCAGGGCTGCTCTCTGGGATCCAGAGGAGGTGGGAGCTGAGATCAATGATATTCTGATGATTTCTTTATTGATTCAAAGAGCCGGGTTAGTTTTGTCCATTAGGATTGCCAGACAGAAGACAAAGGTAGAAAACAAAGAAGAAATGTGATGAACAGTATTGCTTAATTGGAATTAAAACTACCATAGGAACAACAAAGAGGGAGTGAGGGCAAAAAAGATGAAATAAAGGCAGTCCGAGCTTTTCCATTTTAGTGGTGCCGAAGCAATGTATCTCCAAAGAGTGTCCTGAGAGCTTGCTTGATCTCGTGGTTCCTCATGCTGTAGATGATGGGGTTCATGACTGGAGGCACCACCGTGTATAACACTGCCACCACCAGGTCCAGGAATGGGGAGGAAAGTGATGGGGGCTTCAGATTGGCAAATGTGGCAGTGCTGACAAAGAGGGAGACCACAGCCAGGTGAGGGAGGCATGTGGAGAAGGCTTTGTGCCGTCCCTGATCAGAGGGCATCCTCAGCACAGCCCTGAAAACATGCACATAGGAGAAAAGAATGAAAGCAAAACACCCAGATGCTAAAGATATACTAAATACAAGAAGTGAAATTTCCTTGAGGTAGAACTGTGAGCAGGAGAGCTTGAGGATCTGGGGGATTTCACAGAAGAACTGATCCACAGCATTGCCATGGCACAGAGGCAGGGAAAATGTATTGGCAGTGTGCAGCACGGAATTAAGGACCCCAGTGCCCCAGGCAGCTGCTGCCATGGTGGCACAAGCTCTGCTGCCCAGCAGGGTCCCGTAGTGCAGGGGCTTGCAGATGGCAACGTAGCGGTCATAAGACATGATGGTGAGAAGATAATATTCTGTTGAAAACAAAAATGAAAAGAAAAAGACCTGTGTGGCACATCCTGCGTAGGAGATGGCCCTGGTGTGCCAGAGGGCATTGGCCATGGCTTTGGGGAGAGTGGTGGAGATGCAGCCCAGGTCGAGGAGGGCGAGGTTGAGGAGGAAGAAGTACATGGGGGTGTGCAGGCGGTGGTCGCAGGCTACGGCTGTGCTGATGAGGCCGTTGCCCAGGAGGGCAGCCAGGTAGATGCCCAGCAAGAGCCAGAAGTGCAGGAGCTGCAGCTGCCGCGTGTCTGCCAACGCCAGGAGGAGGAACTCACTGATGGAGCTGCTGTTGGGCATCTGTGGTTCCTGGGCATGGAGTCCTGTTCAGGGTGCAGGAGATAATGACAAGACAAGAACATTCTCAGTGATACTCATCCCACCATTCTATAAAGTCTTTCTTTCTTTAAGCACAGTGTTCATTTTGCTCCATCACTTCAGTTTAACTTCACGAGGTTCATGATTCTATAAGAAGTAGAAGCTGAAGGAGCTTTAGCCTTCCTCTCATTTCCTAATCATATCCCAGACTCCTGGATATTTTCCTCATAGGAGCTGTTTCCATGTCTCATGTCTTTACCATGTCTGCACTCAGGGCGCCCATCCCTACCTCTGTGCACTTAAATTTCTCTTAGGGAATGCTGCCTGTTTGCAGGGTAGTTCCATGTTCATGTGTGCAGAAAAACAAAAGGACGAATAACTCAGCTGGTGCTGTCCTTTGGGAGAGGAGAGGCTGAGAGCACATGAGGAGATTGCTCATATAACAGCAGATTGAGGGAGGTGCAATTCAGGAGTCTCAGAGCTGTGATCATACTTGACAGCTCCCTTCAGATTTCTGCCTCCAACTCCTTCCCCTTCCTTAAGAACAGTAAATAGAAAATCCCTGCCTTGTCTCTCCCCTTGCAAAGTGCTCTTGGAAACATTGTAGGGTTCAGTGTAGCTGTGAGTCCCCTGCCCCAGGCAGCAGCTGTGGCAGCAAAAGGCCCCTGCCCTGCCCTGCCGGGGGGCTCCTTCCCCCCACACATCTCCCCGCAGCGCCCTGGGCAGCTCCCCGGGCAGGCTGAGTGCTGAGCCTGGCAGGCGGCAGAGTCCCTGCCCCGGCACACAGCCCCTGGGGCACAGCAGGGATCTGTGCACCTGCTCTGCACCACAGGAATGGGTACCTGCATGTGGACTGGGTCTTTTTCCGTGAAAAAGAAACACAGAATGTTTGCAGCCTGATCTGCAATGAGATGTCCCAAAGTCAGTGATACCTTCAGGAAAATGAGCTGCATTGCCTGCAGCAAGAAACTTACCTTCTTAAAAGATGAAAGCAATGCTCCTCCGGTGAGCTCACAGCCTGCTCACACTGTACACATCCTGTAATCTCTCCGTCCTTTTTGTTATATCCTCATGTCACCTGCACATCATGTCCCTTGCCCTTTTGTGCTGTACAGAGGAGCTGCTCCTGGGCATAGCTCTATAGTGCTGCCCACTTGTATGAGCTCCCTGTGTCCCAGTAGCCCAGCCCAGCTCAGCAGTAGAGGATGTCATTTTCATCCTTCCCACTCATCTCCCCTGAGATGTCCCTGGGTCTCCATGGCCAACAGCTCCTGAAAGACAACAGCATTGTGACTGTACTTGGAAATCTGCTGCATTAACCACCAAATGTCCAGTGGACAGTGATAAATTACAGACATACAGTTATTCCTACCAGAGAATGTTTGCTGTAACCAAAAGTGCACACAGAGAAGGACAAGGAGGGGTGGACTTCCCCTGGGCAGGGCAGTGATCCAGCTGAGGCAGTGCAGGCATTTCATCCCTAAATGAAAAGCCTGCAGCTGAAATAGGATTCAGCTCCCCACGGACCCACAGGAGCTGGGATTCCTCTGGTTCAGTTCTGGTGTGCACAAGGAGTTGCCTGCATGTGAGCTCCTGCTCTGCGTCCTTGGTTTTTCTGCGGGATCAGTCGCTCACACACAGACCCTGGGTGATGACCAAGGTGCCTCAGGCAGCTTCAACTGATGAAACCTCTGTTTTCTATTGGCTCACATGTAAATGGTGTCAGAAGCAGCCAAGTATCATGCCAGTTCTCTGGGCTGTCCAGCACACTCATGTGCAGCAACAAATGCAACACCTGGCCTTCAGGAAAGCCATGGCCCAGTTGCAGGCCTGAGCTCTTGTTTGGACCACAGGGACATGGTTAAATGGCTTCCACAACTGGACGGTCGCACAAGGGGAATACAGAGTCTTTACAGAGGATGTGATTTTTTTCTGCCCCACTCACGTTCCCTGAGAATTTCCTGGGTCTCCATGGCCAACAGCTCCTGAAAGACAACAGCATCATGATTGCATTTTGTCTTGGATCTGCAAATGATGCCTAGATTGTTGGAATAGCACGACCCTCTTGCCATGGCTTGCTGCATGCACCACTCCCACTTGGCATCACGTTGTAATGCACAGCTGTTGTAGGCTGTGAGGATGTCCAGTATGAACAGGTAGTCAACCATCATGCAACATTCAAGTTCAGAAGTTTCATATCCAAGTCAGAGGCACCATTGCCTCACTGGAAGAGTTTGACTCTGGAGATGTCATGTTTGATGCTAACTCACATGCAGAGGACCAATTAATGACTCCAAGCATCTCAGCAACAATATGGAGGAAGTGTTCTGAATAGCTATAACCAGTGAGAATGCTGTCTTCTGAACACCAGAACCATGGTGTGGATGCAAGATCGAGCCAGGTTAAACCCAATGATGCTTCTGATTTGGGGTGCTTCCTGAAGCATCTTTACCTAATGTATTCATCCAAAGGAATAAACAAGACAGAGCAGATTACCTTGAGTGTGAGCACGTGGCATGTGCAGGACAGCCAGGGGATCAGGCCCAGCCAACATGCATTCATGAATGACGGGTCCTGCTTGACCTCCCTGCTCCTACTATGACCAGGTGACCTGCCTGGTGCACAAGGGAAAAGCTGTGGATGTGATCTACCTAGACTTTGTCAAAGCCTTTGATTCTGTCTCCCACAGCACTCGCCTGGAGAAGCTGGCAGCCCATGGCTTGGACAGGTGTTCTCTTTTCTGGGTAAAGAACTGGCTGGATGGCCAGGCCCAGGGGGTGGTGGTGAATGGAGTTAGATCCTGCTGGTGGCCAGTCACGAGTGGTGTTCCTCAGGGATAAGCGCTGGGACCTGCCCTGTTTAATATCCTTACTGATCCAATGGCTGATGACAGCGGGATGAGCTTTAGCAAGACAAAGTGCTGAGTCCTACACTTTGGTCATGATAACCCGTGCATTGCTAGAGGCCTGGGGCAGTGTGGCTGGCCAGCTGCAAGGAGGAAAAGGAGCTGGGTATGTTAGCGAAGCGCAATTGGTTCCAGATGAAACATGCAAAATTTCATCCAAGCTTAAGAAAATATTTCTTTACTGTATGCTGCTGATAAGCAGAAGTGGCTGCCCAGAGGGTTACCTTCCCTGTAGGTATTCAAAACACTTGTTGTGCCACTCTTGGAAATGCAATTCTGCAGCCCTGTGCACAGGTGGAGGCCTGTGGTGAATGGTGTTCCCAGAGGTTCATCTTGGGACTGGTGATCTTTATCATCTTTATGAGTGAAATAGACAGTGGGATGGAGTGTACCCTCAACAAGTCTGATGATGACACCAAGCTGAGGGGTGCAACTGATACAACAGAAGGAACAGATGTCATCCAGAGGGACCCGAAGAAACTTGAAAAGTGGGCGAATGTGAACCTGATGAGATTCAACAAGCCCAAATGCAAGGTGTTGAACATGGGTTGGGGCAATCCCAGATATGTGCACAGGCTGGGAAAATAACTCACTGAGAGCATCTCTGCGGAGCAGGATTTGGGGGCCCTGATGGACAAAACGCTGGACATAAGAAAGCAGTGTGTGCTTGCAGCCCCAAAGACCAACAGCATCCTGTGCTGCAACCAAGGGGGCTGGCCAGCACGGTGAGGGAGTTGTTTGTCCCACCTGCTCCGACCCCATCACACCCCATATGGATTACTGCATCGAGGCCTGGGGCTCCCAACACAAGAAGGATGTGGAGCTGTTGGAGTCCATCTGAGAGGAGATCCACCAAGATGATCAGAAGGACGGAGAGCTTCTCCTATGAAGACAGGCTGAGGCAGCTGTGCTTGTTCAGCTAGGAGAAGAGAGGACTCTGGGGAAACCCCACTGCGGCCTTCCAGTATTTAAAAAGAGCTCATAGGCAGGAAGGAAATCAACTTTCTGCACAGTATGAATATGGTAGGACAAGGGGGAACAGTTTCTACTAAAAGAGGAAACATTTAGATTACATATTAGGAGAAAATTCTTTGCTCAGAGGGTGGTAAAGCACTGGAACAAGTTGCCCAGAGATGCTGGACAACAAGGAGGTACTCAAGGCCAGGCTGGATCTGGCCCTGGACAACCTGATCTAGTGGGTGGCAACTTGACCATGGCAGGGCAGTTAGAAGGGATATGTTAGGTTCCTTCCAACCTAACACATTCCATGACTTAATGATTCTATGATAAGTGTCACCAAGAATGGAGCTCTAGGTCCAGCAGTTGGTCACTTACAGATCAGCCTGGGACTCTCAGTCTGTGTCCTCCAATCTGTGGAGAACCTCCGGAAACAAAACAGGAGGGAGCAACTCCTTGGCTGCATGGCTGACACCAGCTTTGGAAGCAACCTCCAGGATTCTGTCTCTGCCCTGAGCAGCTGTGGGGGATGGAGAGGTCAGTTTGACCTCTTTGACTGCTGACTTGATGATAATGAGGCTCTGGGAAAAAGAAAGAAGGGCTGAGTAACAGGACGTTTTGCATTTAAGCGTGAGATAAGGTCGCTGCTGTTATGAAGATTTGTTATGAAACTTGCTTGAATTCTAGCCCATGGATTCTTAGTAGAAATGTACTGAATACATGTGTTAGACTATAAAAAGCTTGCTTGGGAGAATAAAGGAGAATCTTTCGCACGAGAAACCTGTGTTGTGTTGCTAGCCTACAACAAGCAGCCCCTTGTGTTATGGTGGTGGTAGCAGGGAGACAAACTCTGACACATTGGTGCACATTCCCTGTTCCTGCCTGCTACCGCACTGCCACTGGATGCCTCTGGATGCCACTGTACAGACAACAGGACTGCTGTCAATTCATATGAGACCCAAGGGCTACCAGGAGTGTAGAGGTACAGTAGGAAGGCATGGAAGCGGAAAGAGAGCAGCACTCAAAAGACCACACCTTGCCCTTGCCCATTGCCACGGCCCCAGGAATGCAGCAACCGTGACCCAAAGGCGGTGAGGAGCAGAAGCCCACTGAGTAGTGAGGTGCAGCCTGCAAGGAAACTTGGGCTGCTGCTCCATTTGGCAGCTGGGCTCTTGGCCCCTGAAACCCTCCTGCATAAGGGGGTTTCTCTTCCAGCTCTGGAGGAGAAGGGAAGAAAAGTGAGCTGAGAGAAATGAATTTCTGCTGTCCTCTTCATTGTTCTTATGCACATGGTAAGCGCAGTTCTGTAGGTACATGAGATGACTGGGTCAAAATAAATAATTAACGAGAAGGTTTAGAATAACTCTATTTAAAACAAAATGCAAGTTTTAGGGAATAACAAACACAACATTTAACAAAATACTGTTTTAATATTTTCTGATATGGCTGGGGATTTCCCATAGTTTCCTCAGGGCATCCCTGAGCTCCTGGTTCCTCATGCTGTAGATGAGAGGATTCACTGTGGGAGGTACCACCGAGTACAGAACTGCCACCACCAGGTCCAGGGAAGGGGAGGAGATGGAGCGGGGCTTCAGGTAGGCAAACATGCCAGTGCTCACAAAGAGGGAGACCACAGACATGTGGGGGAGGCACGTGGAGAAGGCTTTGTGCCGTCCCTGCTCAGAGGGCATCCTCAGCACAGCCCTGAAGATCTGCACATAGGAGAAAAGAATGAAAACAAAACACCCAAAAATAAAAGAAAGGCTAAAATCAATAATCCCAGCTTCGCTGAGGTAGTCTGATTCTGAGCAGGAGAGCTTGAGGATCTGGGGGATTTCACAGAAGAACTGATCCACAGCATTGCCTTGGCAGAGTGGGATAGAAAATGTATTGGCAGTGTGCATCAAGGAATAGAGAACGCCAGTGCCCCAGGCAGCTGCTGCCATGGTGGCACAAGCTCTGCTGTTCATCAAGGTCCCATAGTGCAGGGGCTTGCAGATGGCAACGTAGCGGTCATAGGACATGATGGTGAGAAGGAAAGTCTCTGCAGAAAGTAAGAATAATAAAAAGAAGACCTGTGCAGCACATCCTGTGTAGGAGATGGCCCTGGTGTGCCAGAGGGCATTGGCCATGGCTTTGGGGAGAGTGGTGGAGATGCAGCCCAGGTCGAGGAGGGCGAGGTTGAGGAGGAAGAAGTACATGGGGGTGTGCAGGCGGTGGTCGCAGGCTACGGCTGTGCTGATGAGGCCGTTGCCCAGGAGGGCAGCCAGGTAGATGCCCAGCAAGAGCCAGAAGTGCAGGAGCTGCAGCTGCTGCGTGTCTGCCAACGCCAGGAGGAGGAACTCGCTGATGGAGCTGCTGTTGGGCATCCGTGGTTCCTGGCATGGAGTCCTGTTCAGGGTGCACAACATAATGACAAGACAAGGCCATTCTCAGAGTGACACCTCCTGCTATGCTATAAAACCTTTTATTTCTTTAAGGACAGTGTTCATTAGCTCAATTACTTGGAAATTTAATTTCATGAAGCTCAGCAATCCATAAGCAGAAGAAGCTTATGGAGCTTTTGCCTTCCTAATCATTTTCTAATCTTATCCCATCTTCCTGGCTATTTTGTTTCCATGTATCTCATGTTTACCCCAACTGCTCTTAGAGACCACAACCCAACGTTTGTGCACTTGAATTTGTTAGAGAAATCTGCCTGTTTGCAGGATAAGGGCATTATTCATATCAGCAGAAAACGGCAATCATTTCAACTGCTTCTGTCCTTCGAGAATGGAGTGGCTGAAAGCAAATTCTCTGTCACTGTATACACAACAAGTGACAGAGTGAAGTAAAATTCAGGAGTCTCAGAGGTGTGTTCAAAGTTGACAGCCTCTTTTCAGATTTCAGCCTCCAATCCTTTTTCCTTCCCTAAGAATAAGAAAAGGAAAATCCCTGCCTTGTCTCTCCTCTTGCAAAGTGCTCTTGGAAACACTCGGGGGTGCAGCGTAGCTGTGATCCCCCTGCCCCAGGCAGCAGCTGTGGCAGCAGAAGGCCCCTGCCCTGCCCTGCCGGGGGGCTCCTTCCCCCCACACGTCTCCCTGCAGCGCCCTGGGCAGCTCCCCGGGCAGGCTGAGCGCTGAGCCTGGCAGGCGGCAGAGTCCCTGCCCCGGCACACAGCCCCTGGGGCACAGCAGGGACCCTGCTCTGCACCACAGCCCTGGCATCTGGCTGCACCCCCAGCTGCACAGCCTGCAGCCGTCCTGGGACACGCAGCCCTCAGGGCTGTGCTCTGATGCTGCAGCATGGAAGCCCCCATCTGGAGCAGGTCTTTTTCCACAATAAAGAAACACCAAGCGTCTGTAGCCTGATCTGCTAAGGGATGTCCCAAGTTTAGAGAGCTCTCTAGGAAAATCAGATTCATTGCCTGCAGCAAGCAACTTACCTAGTCAAGGTCAATGAGTGGTGAGCCTCGAGTGAGCTCACAGCTTGGTCACTCTCCACAAAGCCTGTAAACTCTCACCCTTCTCTCCACCCCATAACCTTCAGATCATGTCCCCAGCCCTGCTGTGCTTTGCAGAAGAGCTGCTCCTGGGCACAGCTGTCTCTCTGCAGCACTGCCCACTTGTAGGAGCTCTCTGTGTCCCAGGAGCCCAGCCCAGATCAGCAGCAGAGGAGGTGATTTCCTTCTCCCCACAACTCTCCCTGGAGATATCCATGGCCCTCCTGAGCTGACAGCTCCTGCAAGGCAGCAGGGTCATCACTGCAGAACGCACTTCAATGTCAGATCCATTAATCAACACGTCCACAGGATTCCAAAAGCATGGATGTTCCAACTAAAAGAAATTTGACCACAATGAAAGCAAATGCCCAATCAGGAAACCTCTGCTCATGACCAGTATGAAAAAAGTCACACAGATAAGGACAGGGAGGGGTTGACTCCTCCTGTTCTGGGCAGTGATAGCGCTGAGGTAGTGCAGGCATAACATTACAGAATCATTCAATGATTAGGCTAATGTTTGTGGGGCTTTCAAAATGCACCTGGTTTCAAGTCCCAACCATGAGCAGGCTGCCAACCACTGGATCAGGCTGCCCAGGATCCCATCCATTCTGACCTTGAATGCCTCCACTGATGTGGCACACAAAACTTCTTTGGGCAACGTGTTTCTTAAAGGCTGAACTAAATCTCCCCTCTGTACGTTAAAGCCATTTCCCTTTGTCCTATTACTGTCACACAATCTCATCCCAACCCTAAGGTTAAGACATGTCATCTGCTGTTGGAAACCCCGGGACTGAAATGGGATCAGTTCCCCAGAGGTCCATGGGAGCCATATGTCCTCTTAGCTGAGTTCAGATGTACACAAAGTTCAGATGTCTGTGTGTGAACCTCTCATCTGAATGGTTGATCTTCATTCAACAGGGACTGCATTGCTCACACAGACACACTCAGGGGTGTCCGAGGTGCCTGGGGAGATCCTAGTTGTGTGCTGTTGCTTATAAAGTGTGGTGGAAAATCTCTGAGATAGACACCTCCTTCCTGAGCATCAGCTGAGGGCCAGAAGGGAGGAATTCTTGGCCATCCTAAATGCCACCACAGCCCTGTGCTTAGGGCACCCAGTGTGCCTTTTGCACCTGTCCCCATGGAGCATGTCGTGTTATTCTACTGACCAAATGGATGAGCTCACAACAGAAGAGCCACATCTTCCTCTCTGCCCCATCTGTGGCATACTCTGGAGTTCAAGGCATTACCAAATGCATTACCAAATCTTTGGCACGTCTACATTCTTTCACTGATGACACCTTATTTTGCTCTGGGCTCTCATTTGAATGGCATCAGAAGAAGCCTAGGGTCATGCCAGTTCCCATTTCAGAGGAATCTCGCAGACGTTGTTCCAGTTTGAAAGAAGAGGAAGAAAGATGAAATCAGCAGTTACGGATGTGACATTCACACTCCAGTTCTTGGTAAAATTATGGAGAAAATGTTACTGGGAATCACTGAAAAACACCTGAAGGTCAATTCTGTCATTGGTCACAGCCAACACGAGTTTAATGAAGGGAAGGTCCTATTTAACTTGATGTCCTTTCAGTAAGAAGTCACCCATCTAATTGACAAAAGGAAGCCAAATGATGTTACGTATTAGGATTTCATTAGAAATTTAAATACTGTTCCTCACAGTTTCCTTCAGGATAAAATTTCCTGCAAAACCATTAGACATAAACATAATGTGATGGGTGAGCATGTGGCCAATGAGACGGGCCCAAAGGATTACAGTACGCGTGTTCCATCAGGCAGGGGGATGGTCACTAGCAGGGTTCCCCAGGGCTCCATTTAGGGCCACTTCTCCTTAAAGTTTTCATCAGTGACTTGCAAGTAGGACCAGAGGATGTTCTGAGCAAGTTTGCTGACAATGCTAACTTAGGTGGAGCTGTTGCTTCCACTGAGGGTTCAGAGGACTAGCATAGAAATGTGGACAAGAAAGAGATCTAGACAACATCCAACCACATGATGTATGACAAGAACAAGTGCCAGATTCTGCACCTGGGGAGGGTCAACTCTGAACATACGCAGAGACTGGGAATGGGACGCTGTCTTGCTATCAGGGATTTGGGGGTCCCGGTCAACATCAAATTGAACGTGAGTCAGCAGTGTGCTCAGGCAGCCAGGGAGGCCAACTGTCCCATTGAGTGCAATGAACACGGCATTGCCAGCTGGGTGAGGGAAGGGATTGTCCCTCTCTGCTCTGCACTGCTGCAGCCTCACCTGGAGCACTGGGTGCACTTCTGGGCATCACACAACATAAAGGACATAAAACTATGGGAGTGTGTCCAAAGGAGAGCACTGGACGAGGACCCCAAGGAAAGGAGTTACAGCACCAAGATTGCAGGAGTTCAAGAAGCATTCAGACAACACTCTCGATGATATGGTCAGCTATTTGGGTGGTTGCATGGAGCCAGAAGTTGGACTTGATAATCCTTGCGTGTCCTTTCCAGCACAGGATATTCTAGGATTCTATGATAGTGGGTGCAAGCATGATGATGTTGGAGTCACTATGCTGTCGCAGTGGATGCGAGCTTACTGACACCTGAGTCATTGTGTTGTCTCGGTGGTGTAGTGAGCAGTGATGTCAGAATTACAGAGTTGTGGCAGTGGGTCAGCATTACAGTGATGTCAGAGTCATTGTGCTGTTAAGGGGAGAAAAGCTCAGTGAGTACAGCACCACTGCATTATATCACAGCTGATATGAGCACAGTGGTGTTGCAGTCAGTCAGGAGCTCTGCATGTGTGTGAGCATCAAACATGGCATCCCCAGAACCAAACACTCCCAGTGAGGAAATGGAGCGTCCAGCTAGGCCTCAGAGATCTGAAGTTCCAAGTTTATTGTCACTGACTATTTGTTCAGACTGGGCCCTTCTCACATCCACAGCCTGGGATGAGACACACTGCCCACATGGGACTTGGGCCTCATGGCATCCTTGCACCCCATGCAGAGCCCGGGATCTGCTGTCCCCTTGTCTTTCATTTGACCCCACACAGACCTGCATCCCACTGCCCCTGAAAAGGGCCCTGAGCCAGCATGAGGGACAGGATCTCCCTGCCAAGGGTCTGGGGATCAGGGCTTGGCCTTTCTGCTTCATAAGACAAAGGAGGCTTTTCTCGGCATCACAGCCACCATCCCAGAGCCTTTGCCTGCCTGTAACCATGGCTGCCAATTATCTGCTCTAACAAGTCCCTGGGGAAGATTCCTTGTTAGTAGCCCTCAGTGGAGCCCATTAATATTCCAAGAAACTTCTCTGTTCCTTCTGACTTGGTCTTCTTGAGCCCTTCATGCCATCTTCTCTCTTCAGTGGTCGTTGATGGACTCAGCAGCAGCAAATGCCACCTGAGGCCCATTAGAGCCTAAGGAGCCCTCCTGTGCCTTGTGCCTTCCTGTCATCTTCTTCAGCTGTTCAGAACTTGTACAGCTAACTGGTGAGGTATCTGGAGAAAGCTTAAAGAGGACGAGACTGATGGGCATTTAAGAAGTCTATTTATTCGTTCATTTATTGATAGTTGTGTATAAACAAGAATTTAAAGCAGCACTTTGAAGTTGATACTGATCCAGGATGTCCCTGAATGAACTTTGCTCTGTCACTGTTGTGGACAAATATCCTCCTCAACTTCCCCACCCCATTTTTACTCCCATTGGCCCCATGGGACTGGCATCACTTTTCCTCACATCACTCTTCTCCTCTGGAGTCACCCGCTCACTGTTAAACCTCCTTTGCACCAACTCCCACTGGCTTTCCTCAGAGAACCAGCTGCATGTGGGCAATGAAAGAGTTCCTTTTTTTTTTGCCAACAAACAGAAAGAAACATGATGTAATTGAATGAATTGAATGCAACTGCATGCCTTGTCCAAGCTGCATCTACTGAGGTTTGTCTTTCACAAGGAATATTTGTACAAGAAATGAGTTAGACAGAGATAGGACGGGATAGATATAATCACAGTAAAGGAGTGGACAAGAGAGTCCATCAGACTTTGGAGAGATGGAGCAGGTTCCAATAATCTCTCTGAAGGTCACAGATCAGGCAGAGAGTTGGGAGGTATCTGAGTGAACAAAGAGCAAGGGATGGGGAAATGTGGAGAGCAGTGGGAAGAGCGTGTGTCCAGATGGCCTGCTGAAAACATGCCCTTCTGCATGGCCATTGATTTAGGAGCGCTGGAGACACCTGGAGGATGAGGGACATGAAATACACAGCAGGGTAGAGCAGCAGTGGGCACTGGATATTAGACACAGGGCATTGTCACTGGCACCACTGTCTGTGTCTCTGTACCTGAAGGCATCTGTGTCCTGCTATCATCGTTCTGGAAAATGTAGTCCTTTTCAGAAAAAAAAAAATAAAAAATAAAAAGATACAAAATCCTCAAAGAAAATAATAGATACAAAATCTACCTCTATCCCCTCTCTGGCCTTCAGCTGTTGCTCAGGAGGGAGGTGTCTATCTCAGGGATTTCCCACACAGCTTACAAGGACCAGCACACATCCAGGAGCACCCCAGGCACCTTGGTCACCACCCAGGGTCTGTGTGTGAGCAACTGACTCCCCGCTGAAGGACCAAGGACTCAGAGCAGGAGCTCATATGCAGGCACCTCCTTCTGCACACCTGAACTGAACCAGAGGAACCCCAGCTCCTGTGGGCCCGTGGGGAGCTCAAGCTCATTTCAGCCCCAGGGTTTCCATATAGGGATGATATGTCTACACTGCCTCAGCTGGATTACTGCCATGCCCAGGGGAAGTCCACCCCTCCCTGTCCTTCTCTGTGTGCCCTTTTTGTTACAGCAAACACTTGCTGGTAGGACTAACCATGTGTCTGGAATTGGTCACTGTCATTTGGTGGTTAATGCAGCAGATTTCAAAGTACAGTCAAAATGAGCCCCAGGGACATCTCAGGGGAGATGAGTGGGAAGGATAAAAATGACATCCTCTGCTGCTGAGCTGGACCAGACTTCTGGGACACAGGGAGCTCCTACAAGTGGGCAGTGCTGCAGAGAGACAGCTGTGCACAGGAGCAGCTCTACTGCACAGCTCAGCAGGGCTGGGGGAAAGATCTGCAGGTGGCACGAGGATAGAAGAGAAAGGAGTGTGAGCAGGCTGTGAGCACACTGGAGGAGGAATATTGCTCTCAGCTCTTCACAAGGTAAATCTCTGGCTACAGGCAGTGCAGCCACTTTTCCTGGAGGGATCACTAAGTTTGAAAACAACCCAGAGCAGATCAGGCTGAAGACACAACATGTTTCCTTACTGTGGAGAAAAACATGCTCCAGATGAGGTCTTCCATGCTGTAGTGTCAGAGCACAGCCCTGAGGGCTGCGTGTCCCAGGACGGCTGCAGGCTGTGCAGCCGGGGGTGCAGCCGGGTGCCAAGGGCTGTGGTGCAGAGCAGGGTCCCTGCTGTGCCCCAGTGGCTGTGTGCCGGGGCAGGGACTCTGCCGCCTGCCAGGCTCAGCACTCAGCCTGCCCGGGGAGCTGCCCAGGGCGCTGCGGGGAGACGTGTGGGGGGAAGGAGCCCCCCGGCAGGGCAGGGCAGGGGCCTTCTGCTGCCACAGCTGCTTGCCTGGGGCAGGGGCTCACAGCTACACTGCACCACAAGGTGTTTCCAAGAGCACTTTGCAAGAGGAGGAAAAAGGCTGAGATTTTCCCTTTCCTATTCTGAGGGAAGGGAAATGGACTGGAGGCATAAATCTAAATCGGCTGTCAACTTTGAAACATATCTCAGAACCTACTGAATTGTACTTTAATCAATCACTTCTTTTGTATACAGTCACAAAGAATGTGCTTTCAGCCTCTCATTTCTCGAAGAATGGAACCAGTTGAAATGATTGCTGTTTTCTGCAGACATGAATAAACACTTATCCTACAAACAGGCAGCATTATCCAACAGAAATTGAAGGACACAGAGGTTGGCACTGTGGGCTCTAAGAGCAGTTGGGGTAAAGAGATGAGACATGAAAGCAGATGAAAATATCCAGGGAGATGGGATAAGATTAGGAAATGAAAGGAAGGCAAAAGCTCCATAAGGTTCTTCTGCTTCTGGAATGCGGAACTTCATGAAAATAAATTCAAG
>NC_052564.1:2004528-2057827 GCF_016699485.2 Gallus gallus | reverse complement strand
AAGATGTAGAGGGTGATAGAGAAAAAGTTTAACTGTGTTGGACTACATCTAGTGAGAATCTTCAAGTGCATTCAGTCTCTCACTGTAAGCAGATATTTACATTGTTGGACTCACTGGGGTTCCCTTATGTTCCCTTTTATACCTGCAAACATGAACATGCACTTAGGTAATGCTCTGCAGACAGGATGGGTTCTGAACAGCAAATAGGAATGCACACATTCTGGGCTGTTGTCTGTAACCACAGACATGTACAAGACATGGAACAGGGAAACCTCTCCAGCAAGGAAAATCTGCTGGCAACAGAGTTATGATCAGGGAATGAGAGGAAAGAAAGAACAGGGAGAATTCACCTGAAAAATCCACACTACTCCCTTCAGTGCAGACACCTTCCTCTGAGCAAGCTCCCACCCAGAAATGCCTCTGCCCTCATGGCCATGGAGTTCAATGCACGAACCACCTCCTGTGCAGCCAGAGCTCCAGCAGAGCAGAGCATCATCTCCCCAGGCACGTGTCCATCGCCCTCTGCAGTGCACAGGGGCTGAGAGCCACTGCCTGGGGCTGTGGGCAGTGCAGTCTGTGAGACTGGGAAGGAGTTGCCTTTCCCTTAATGAGACGCCACCACTGGGTCACATCTCCTTCAAGTGTCCTTCAGAGCTGTGAGCTGACCTCCAGGATGTAAGTTTTTCTCACAGGCTCGAGATCAATGTGCAGGGACGAAGGGGAGAGATGCTATATGCAAGGAAATGCTCCGGGGTTGGTGAAATGAATGTTAGGTGTCGTTTGCCAGATGTGTGGTGATGAGACCTTGCTCAGGACCCTGAGAAAGGGTGGGCATTCCGTGATGGGCAGTGGTTTCCTCTGCTCTCAGCAGGGTCTGCATTCTTTTCAAGGTAACATGGGAGGGCATTCTCCCTTTGAACAGTTGCATGTTCAGAGTGTTTGGAAACAAGCCCAACCAGCTCCCCTTACCTTGCACTAAGCAGCAGTGAATCCCTTTGCCCCACATCTCTCACTGCCAGTCATGATGTGTGCAGCAGAACTGCTCAGGATTTTTGACTTAAAAACTTCCTGGCAGTGGTGAGTGGGACCAGTCTGTGCAGGAAAAAACAACATCATTAAAACTTTTCTTTTCAACCTCCATGTTTCTGGCACTGGTAACGCAGATGGTGACAAGCACTTCTGCATTAGAAGTGATTTCATCTGACAAATTCTGAACAGAACATCACCACAGCACCACCACGTTCCCATGTACACACAGGGACAAAGCAGCTTCCTTGAGACAAAAAGCGCAGAGGTGTTCATGGCAAAACCAACTGCATGAAATGTAGCTCACATCACTGACAACAATGAACATTACCCACATGGAATGCTTTGTCACTAACTTTCCTACTCCTTGGACAGGTTCTTGTGCTCACAGGTCCTGGTGCCCAGAAGTCCCAGATGCCCAACAGCAGCTCCATCAGCGAGTTCCTCCTCCTGGCGTTGGCAGACACGCGGCAGCTGCAGCTCCTGCACTTCTGGCTCTTGCTGGGCATCTACCTGGCTGCCCTCCTGGGCAACGGCCTCATCAGCACAGCTGTAGCCTGCGACCACCGCCTGCACACCCCCATGTACGTCTTCCTCCTCAACCTCGCCCTCCTCGACCTGGGCTGCATCTCCACCACTCTCCCCAAAGCCATGGCCAATGCCCTCTGGCACACCAGGGCCATCTCCTACGCAGGATGTGCCACACAGGTCTTTTTCTTTTTGTTTTTGTTTTCAACAGAATATTATCTTCTCACTATCATGTCCTATGACCGCTACGCCACCATCTGCAAGCCCCTGCACTACGGGACCCTGCTGGGCAGCAGAGCTTGTGCCACCATGGCAGCAGCTGCCTGGGGCGCTGGGGTCCTTAATTCCGTGCTGCACACTGCCAATACATTTTCCCTGCCTCTGTGCCATGGCAATGCTGTGGATCAGTTCTTCTGTGAAATCCCCCAGATCCTCAAGCTCTCCTGCTCACAGTCCTACCTCAAGGAAATTTCACTTCTTGTATTTAGTATAACTTTAGTATCTGGGTGCTTTGCTTTCATTCTTTTCTCCTATGTGCAGATCTTCAGGGCCGTGCTGAGGATGCCCTCTGTGCAGGGTCGGCACAAAGCCTTCTCCACGTGCCTCCCTCACCTGGCTGTGCTCTCTCTCTTTGTCAGCAGTTCCACATTTGCCTACCTGAAGCCCCCATCACTTTCCTCCCCATCCCTGGACCTGGTGGTGGCAGTGTTATACACGGTGGTACCTCCAGTCATGAACCCCATCATCTACAGCATGAGGAACCAGGAGATCAAGCAAGCTCTCAGGACACTGTTTGGACATATATTGCTTCAGCACCACTAAAATGGAAAAGCTCAGACTGCCTTTATTTCATCTTTTTTGCCCTCACTCCTGCTTTGTTGTTCCTATGGTAGTTTTAATTCCAATAAAGCAATACTGTTCATCACATTTCTTCTTTGTTTTCTACCTTTGTCTTCTGTCTGGCAATCCTAATGGACAAAAGTAACCCAGCTCTTTGAATCAATAAAGAAATCATCAGAATATCATTAATCTCAGCTCCCACCTCCTCTGGATCCCAGAGAGCAGCCCTGTACGCAGGAGGGGTGCAGGAACCAAGAGCCCAACTGCCACACGGAGCTGCAGCCCTGCTGTCTGTGGGGCTGCCCCTCACCGCCCGGTGGCCGCTCCCTCTCTGCTGCCTTTCAGTTGTGCTGCTGCTGCTTCCCTGGAGCCACGGCCATGGGCAGCAGCAGGACGGGGTCTCTTCAGTGCTGCTCTCTTTGCAGCACCACACTGTTCTCCTTTCTCCTTGCAGTTGTGTCAGCCCTCAGGTCCTGTGTTATGTAGCAGACCAAGGAGAAACACTTTGCCTGAGGTGTGCCTGGAATTGTCTCAAATGCTTAGAAGAGCATTGCCATGTCAACTGATAGAAGGCTGGAGACTTGGGGGAGGAGATTTTTATGAAAAACAAGATGGCCTTGCTCTGTCCAAATCATTCTGATTGTGCTATAAGAGGTTCTGACTGCAAACTTATTTTTGATGGACTTCTTTATGGCCAACTCACTCTCAGCCCGAGATGGCACACCTGTACATCTATGTGAGAAACACACTCTAAATCTACAGTTTCAAATTAGGCCAAGATCTCTGTGCAGGGCAGTCTATTCATTAGTGCAGTAATGGGCGCACACCCCCCACTGACTAGGGAGAAATTGCACAACTAGTCAGTGAAATCCATCCCATTGTATACCCTGGGTCCAACGCAGGTAAAGCCTCTCCTGGCACTCATTGGTTGAGCGTCTCAGGCTCACAACCTTCTGACGCTGTTGCTACCTGACATTTCCATACAGTGTCTGTTACCAACCCTTTGTTTTTAGGTGTGTTCTGTACTTTGTATGGCGCTAGGAGGACAATATTATCAACAGTCTGCCCACTAGTTCTGTCCTGTACCGGACACTCCCCTGCCCTATATAATTACCTTACCTAGTATTGCCTGTGCCAATTCTACTCAGGTCGGAACGCCCCAGTCTCAACCTTACTCTATTCAGCAGCTTTCTTTGTGACTGGGAATTTCCACTGCAAAAACACCATCTACCTCTCACATGGTTTTACTCACCCTTTACTTCATGACACTTTACACCGGGTTTATTCACACCTTACTTCAGGATGTACTCACACTTTATTCCAGGTTTACACGGACCTTGATTCAAGTTTATTCCAGGTTTACTCCATGTTTACTCTTATTTTTCTCTTGGTTTTACTCACTCCATACTCCAGGTGTACTCTCACCTTGCTTCATGTTTTATTCGCACTTTACTCCGGAATTACTCACACTTTACTACAGGTTTACACACACTTCCGTGATTAGTCACACTTTTCTCTGTATTTTTCTCACTCTTTTCTCTGGGTTACTCAAACTCACACTTTGGGTTCATTCATGCATTACTCAAGCTTTCTTCTGAGCTTTTTCCAGTATTACACACACTGCTCACCGGGTGTACCCACACGCTGTTCCAGGTGTACTCACAACTTCTTTCAGGTTTTACTCACACTTTACTTTGGGTTTACTCACACTTTATGCCTGCTTTACTTTGACTTTTCTATGGGTTTTATGCACAAATTGTGCTGGGTGTAATCACACTCTATTTGAGATGTACTCACACCTTACTCTGGGTTTTACTCATGCTTCACTGAAGGTTTACTCACACGTTCTAGAAGGTTTACTCACACTTTATGTTTACTCACACTTCCCTCCGGGTTTACTCACACTTTACTTCAGGTTTACTTATACTTTGCAGAGTGTTTACTCACACTTTACTCTAGGTCTACTTAGTGTTTTACTCTCCCTCTACACCAGCTTTACTCACATTTTACTCCAGGTTTACCCAAACTTTATTTCCAATTTTACTCAAACATTATTTTTGGTTTCTTCACACTTTACTCTGGGTTTACTCTTTCTTTTCTCTGGGTTTACTCACATTTTACTCTTGTTTTTTTTTTTTGTTTTTTTTTTCCTACTGCTTATTTAGGTTTTTACTCACACTTGACTCCAGGTTCACTCAGACTAGACTCCAGTTTTACACAGTTTATTCTGTGGGTGCCCATACATTACTCAGCATTTTACTTGACAATTACTCCATGTTTTACTCACACTTTACTCATGTTTTACTCACACATTACTCTAGGTTTACTCTTACGTTTCTCCTGGTTTTGCTAACACTTTATACTGGGTTTGCACACACGTTACTCTGGGTTTGGTCACTACTATACTTTGGGTGTACTCACACTTTACTGTGTATTTTACACACACTGTATTCCATGTTTATTAACACTTTACTCTATGTTTACTACCACTTTACTTCTAGTTTACTCACACTTTTCTTCAGGTTTACTCAGAGATTACAGTGGGTTTTGTCAGAGATTACTCCGGGTTTACTCTTTTCTCCTGCTTTTGCTCACACTTTACTTTGGTTTCACTCACATGTTGCATTGGTATTATTCAAACTTTTCCCTGGCTTTTAC
Organism: Gallus gallus; assembly: GCF_016699485.2. Taxonomy (NCBI): domain Eukaryota; kingdom Metazoa; phylum Chordata; class Aves; order Galliformes; family Phasianidae; genus Gallus; species Gallus gallus. The sequence continues at coordinate 2,052,775 of NC_052564.1, read as the reverse complement.
TCACCATTTTCTCCAGGTTTATTCACTCTTTACTTCCAGCTTACTCAAAGTTTACTCTGGGTTTTTCTCACATTATACCAAAGTTTTACTCATATTTCACTCCATCTTTACTCTCTCTTTACTCAGGGTTTGCACACACTTTATTCCACATTTTATCTCACTTAAATCTGTGTCTTCCCATACTTAACTCCAAGTCTCCCCGTACTTTACTCTTGATCTACTCACACTTTGCCACATTTAGACTTGATCTACACCAGGTGTACTTATACCTTTCTCTGGGTTTTACTCACACTTTAGTCTGAGTTTACTCTCACCTTGCTTTGGGTTTATGCACACTTCAACAGACTTTACTCATACTCTTCTAAGGGTGTACTCACAGCTTAGTCTGGGTCTTACTCACACTTCACTTCAGGTCTACACACACAGTTCACTCTTGGTTTAGTCACACACTGCACCAGGTGTGCTCAGACTTTACTCTGAGTTTATTCACACTTTTCTCTGGGTTTACTCACACTTTACTCTGAGTTTATTCACACTTTTCTACAGCATTTACTCACCCTTTATTTCAGGTTTACTTGACCTTGCTAAGCCAGGTTCTCGCTGCCAATAACAGATGTTCTTCTACAGACAATTAGCGCAGACAGCGGGTTTCCCATTTTTCCAAATAACATTGCTATCTATCTGTAGTGGAATTCCAGGGTCACAGCCTGAACCAGTGGGTGGGCTACATGGGTGTGTGGGTGCCTGGAGCAGGGGGGATGGTTTGGAGCCACTCCTTCTGCCTCTGCAATACTTCCTGTGCAGTCTGTCTCTGTGCGGGTCCCCCTTTTGCCCCTGCCCTGCTCTCCAGCGACGTGATGTTACAAACAGGGGAGGGTCACATTCTTCAGCTTGTCCCTCTCTCCACACTGTTACCAGGAGGGGCGAGTCAATTCCTTTCTGATATCTTTTCCTCCAGTGCCTGTTTCTCAAATACAGGCTCTGTCATTGCCTTCACTTGTTCTACAGTATCCTATCTCTGGCATGCAAGGTAGCAGGCTCGGACCGTAAACACACAAATTAACAAAGAAGCAGTGGGTTATTGAATGGAGTTCTGAACAATGAGACGACCAACCAGAGCCAGCCAAGTGTCCTCCATCCTGACCCAAGCCCAAGAAAATAACACGATTACCTTCATCAGAAAGACCACCGAGAGATATGCATGTGTAAAAGAGCATGTGTAAAAGACTTGGGCTGGACGGAGAGGAGAGGAGGGGGAATGTCAATAATTTTAGGGACTCATAGTAATAAACCAGCCTTTTCTTGGACATCTAACGTGTATGTTTGCAGCTTGCTCTTTAAGTATGTGTCTTTCTTCCTTTCCGGTACGCAGGTTAGGAGACATTATCCCCTCGGCATCCGGCATGTGCGCAGTGCTGATTAAGCCTACCAGTGTTATAACTACTCTGTGGTTACAGAGTTTAATTTCATCACATCAGTTCCGTCCCTCAGTTCAGCGCTCATCAGCCCTCCTCGAGAGCGCCCGGTCCCATCACCTTCCCGTCAAGCCAAAGAGATCACTGCACTGCCGGTCCCGAAATGGGACCTTGGGAGAAGAACCCTTCTGCATAGTGAGGGGAGGCTGCAGGCCCGAGTCCTAGACCTCAGCCACGGACCGCTTCCCCACCATGCTCCAATCACTTCCCACATGGCCTCAGCACACACAGCACGGCTCCTTGGGGTGGAATGGGAAGCGGCAGCCGGCAGGGCCCCCCAGAGCTGCCCTAGTGCTGAGCAATGGGCCACGAGGCAGGGATAGATATGTTGAGGAGAGGTCACTTGTGCAAGCAGAACTCAGCACCGTGTAGCAAGCATGTGTCTGAGATGCTGTTTGAGAGATTACTTCTCTCTCTGGAGGTGACAGACCTGCAGCAGGAACATGGCTGACAAAGAGCCTTGGAAATCATTCTTTCTGTAGTAGCCAATAGGACAGCCTTGAATTCAGGGCCGAGCTCTGTGCATTTAGGAATGCAGCTCATGGTCATTCCCATGTCTCTGGTAAGCCAGCAGAAGGCACCAGCTGGGCAGGCTGACTGAGAGATCCCTTCTGCCTGAGAAGCTGATTGCCTGCATTCAGGAAGAGGCCTTGGGTTCTTGTTTTCACATCCCTTGACCATTAGCATATGATGGACACATAACTTGGACATGTCTACTTGAAAGGTCAGCATCAGGCTTGTGACTTGAAAGGTCATGGTGAGATTTCATCTGTGTGATGTGCTGGCAGGCCAAGAGAAGCTGATGGGTTGGTACACTGCCTGGAGGGTAGATTGTGAGATGATGGCACTTTCCATCTACTGGGACTGGTGGAAGACATTTGATACGGCCCTGTATGAGACCCTTCTCTCTGAAGAGAGAGGGATGAGGCATGAATGGATGGATGGACCACTCACTGTATGTGGAATTGGATGGATGGTCGCAGCCCGAGTTGTGGACAACAGCTCAGTGGCTGTGTGGATACAGTGGTATTTTTCAGGGGTCTGCAGGTGGTACTGGTGCTATTTAATCTCTTTGTTGCTGACTTGGACAGCACTGTTGAGTGCACCTCCAGCACGTTTGTGGGTGACACCAATTTCTGTGATGTGGTCAACACAATAAAGAGAAGGGATGACACCCAGACGGACAGTGACAAGATACAGAGGTGGGTCTGTGAGAATCTCGTCAAGATCAAGAAGGCCATGTGCAAAGATATTCCATGGGTCAGAGCAATCCCAAGCAGAAATGCAAGCAGAGTGGAGAATGCATTTAGAGCAGTCCAGAGGAGAAACACTGAGGGTGTTAGTTGACGAAAAACTCAACACAAATCAGCAGTGTGCAGTTGCAGCCCAGAAAAACAACCACAGCCTGGGCTGCATCAAATGAAGTGTCCGCCCTTCAAATCCATCTCACACATCTCTCCACAGAGATAAGGATGTGATGTGGGACCATGCCAAAGGCCTTTCAGAAGTCCAGGTAGATTTTTGTACTGGTCTGTGAAACTGATGTATTGTCAAAGTGTCCTCATTGTCATTCTGACCATAGAGAACCACAAAATTTAATGAAGCTTTGGGAAAATACTGATTTCATACTTAGATATTGAAAATGTTGAGCTAAACAAAATCCAGTAAATCTCAGGACTAAGGTTGTGTTACGGAAAAATTCATCTTGTTACTGCACACACAAATAGATTGTTTATTAGATTGTTTCTTTGCTTACAGCTGGCACCTGGTAGATAAGTGTGTTTCTGTAACTTAGCAGTCTTCACTTCGGTATCCAGAGAGCTCCTGTCGGAATGGTCTGGAGTTCAGCAATGACCAAAGCATTCAGAAGTGAATCATTACCCGAGCTGCAGTGACACAACAGACTGGGTGTGACCGCAAGAACAGAAACAACTAACTGCTACACAGGTGTAATTTAGGATGTTATTGTTAAGTATTAGGAAAGGAGGTTAGGAGGTGAGACAACAAAGATGAAATGCAAGCATAGTGAATCACTTCAATTACAGTAATCAGAAATAAAATAAATATGGAATAAGAGGGATGTGAAATCTTAACTGACTCTGAGCAGATTTCTGTGTTGGAAATCTATTAAAATATACAAAATATTAGTCAAATGTGTTGTGGGTTAGGTGTAGTTTCAATTAATATACTAAGGTGAAAGAGACGCTGAATTCAGTAGCTGTTCCCAAGTGTGCAGAAAAACCTGCATTTGATGCGCAGCCATTAACACACACAATTTACTGTCAGTGGGTACTACACAAAGAAAGAATAAAGTGCCTTTTGCCTCAGCCCAGGAATTCGTTAACTGTGTTTTCTCCCCCATCCTGTTGAGGAGGGGCAGTGACAGAGCAGCATAGGGGACACCTGGGAGCCGGGCAAGGTGAGCACAGTGCAGCTGGGTGCTGAGTTCCAGGGTGCTTTTGGGGTCCCAGCCTTGCTGAACGGTGTCTTTGTGTGCTTTCCTCTCTGCAGGACAGCCCAGCCCCACCACCCCACAGGCAGTTAGACTAGAAAGTTTTAGGACAAGCACAAACTAAAGTAATGTATTAGTCCTTCGGCTAATAAACTGATGCCTCTCACTAATCCAGCCTATATAATCTCCACGGTGCCTGCTGGCATCTCATTTGCCTGCAGATACAAAGATGGAACACAGAGGCTGTGGGAGTCAGCACTGACCCAGGATCATACAGGCTTCAGGAGAAAGAGAGCAGGGTAATGTCTCAGTAGAAGTGGTAGGAAGCCAAACATGTCTAAGACCGTGATCACTAATGATAATTACAGACATGCACATGTATATGAATAGAAAACTAAAACGTATCTATTAACATAAATAAAGAAAAATTATTAAGAGTAAAAAACGCAATACAGGGCTGTTATGGGACAGACTGTGAGTCATTTGCAGAGACAGATGAGAAGTTTATCCCTGCTGAAATGTGACCAGGGCATCATTTTCCTCACTGCATCCCTGAGCTCCTGGTTCCTCATGCTGTAGATGAGCGGATTCAGTGTTGGAGGAACCACTGAGTACAGAAAAGCCATCATCAGATCCAAGGATGGGGAGGAAAGAGAGGGGGGCCTTAGATTGGCAAAAAAGCCAGTGCTGAGAAACAGGGAGACCACGGCCAGGTGAGGGAGGCACGTGGAGAAGGCTTTGTGCCGTCCCTGCTCAGAGGGCATCCTCAGCACGGCCCTGAAGATCTGCACATAGGACACAACAATGAAAACAAAACACCCACAGGCTAAACAGACACTAAAAAGGAGTAGCCCAACTTCCCTGAGATAAGATTCTGAGCAGGAGAGCTTGAGGATCTGGGGGATTTCACAGAAGAACTGATTGATGGCATTGCTTTGGCACAGAGGCAGGGAAAACGTATTGGCAGTGTGCAGCAGGGAATTAAGGACTCCAGTACTCCAGGCAGCTGCTGCAATGGTGGCACAAGCTCTGCTGCCCAGCAGGGTCCCGTAGTGCAGGGGCTTGCAGATGGCAACGTAGCGGTCATAGGACATGATGGTGAGAAGGGAGTATTCCGCAGTGATGAAGAAGAGAAAGAAAAAGACCTGTGCAGCACATCCTGCGTAGGAGATGGCCCTGGTGTGCCAGAGGGCGTTGGCCATGGCTTTGGGGAGAGTGGTGGAGATGCAGCCCAGGTCGAGGAGGGCGAGGTTGAGGAGGAAGAAGTACATGGGGGTGTGCAGGCGGTGGTCGCAGGCTACGGCTGTGCTGATGAGGCCGTTGCCCAGGAGGGCAGCCAGGTAGATGCCCAGCAAGAGCCAGAAGTGCAGGAGCTGCAGCTGCCGCGTGTCTGCCAACGCCAGGAGGAGGAACTCGCTGATGGAGCTGCTGTTGGGCATCTGCTGTCCCTGGGCATGGAGTCCTGTTCAGAGTGCAGAAGATAATGACAAGTCAAGACTATTCTCAGAGAAACTCCTCCCGTCATGCTATAATTTTTTTTCCTTCACTTTGGAAAGTGGGCACCCGGCTGCACCCAAACGGCACAGCCTGCATCCGTCCTGGGACACGCAGCCCTCAGGGCTGTGCTCTGACAATGAAGCACCAAAGCCCTCAGCTGGAGTAGAAGTCTTTTTCCAGAGTAAGAAAATATGAAGTACCTTCAGCCAGATCTGCTATGGGATATCCCTGATTCAGTGATCCCTCCTGGAAAAACAGCTTCATTGCCTACTGCAAGAGACTTACCCTGTCAAGCGCTGTGAGCAGTGCTCCTCCAGTGAGCTCACATCCTACTCACAATGTACACACCCTGTAATCTCTTTCTCTTTTCTCTTCTATCTTCATGTCACCTGCAGATCATGCCTATAGCCCTGCTGTGCTGTGCACAGCTGTGTCTCCGCAGCGCTGCCCTCTTGTATGAGCTCCCTGTGTCCCAGGAGCCCGGCCCAGCTCAGCAACAAAGGCGGTGATTTCCTTCCCTCTGGAGATGTCCATGGGTCTCCATGGCTGACTGCTTCTGCCGGGCAGCAGGGTCATCACTGAATCACAGATTCACAAAATCATGGAAAGGCTTAAGTTGGAGGGGACCTTAAAGATCACCTTCTTGCTACTCCCCTGCCATGGGCATTGTTTCCAACCACCAGATCAGGTTGCCCAGCATTCCATCCTACCTGGCCTTGGATGCCTCCACAGATGGAGCATCCACAGCGTCTGTGAGCAACCTGATCGAGAGTCTCTCCACCTTCAGAGTAAAAAGTTCTTCCTAACTTCTAACCCAAATCTCCCCTATTTTAGTATAATGTCATTTGCCTTTGTCCTGTCAATATCAGACCACATAAAATGTCAGTCCCCCTCTGTCATATTCTGGAATGCTGCAAGGGGGTCTCTCAGAGCCTTTTCTTCTCCAACCTAATGAAATCCAACTCCCTCAACCTGTCTCCATAGGAGAGGTGCTCCAGCCTTTTGCTCATCTTTGTAGCCCTCCTCTGGACCTGCTCACACAGCTCCACACCCCTCCTGTACTGGGGTCCCAGGCTCAAAGACAGTCCTCCAGGTGGGGCCTCATGAGGGCAGGGCAGAGGGGGGACAGTCTCCTCCCTATCCCTGCTGCCACCCCTCTGTTGGTGCAGCCCAGGATACAGGTGGCTTTCTGGGCTTCAAGCGCATACTGCTTCCTCATATCCAGCTTTTCATCCATCGTTGCAGAACACACTTTGAGTTCAGTTCAGTTAGTCACCAAATGTCCAATGGATGGAGGCTGATTCCAGAAGCAAGGTTGGTCCTATCAGAGCATGTTTGCTTAGTAGAGGTGTAAACGCATCATCTGGAAACCTCTGCCCATGGCCCTTAAAAAAAGGAAACCCTGGGCTTGAAATGGGATTTAGCACCACATGGACCCATGGGAGATGGGAGTCCTCTTTGTTCGGTTCCAATGTGTGCAGTAAATTGTCTACACATGAATCCCTCTTATGAGTCCTTGGTCTTTATTCAGTGGGTGTGGAACAATTGCTCACCCAGAGGCACTCACAGGTGACCAAAGTGCCTGGGGAGGTCCACACAGGACCATGGGAGCCCGGAGTCCTCTTAGTTGAGTTCAGATGCATAGAGTGAGGTTCCTGTGTGTGAGCCCTCATCTGAATCCCCGCTCTTTATTCAGCATTGACTCAGTTGCTCACACACATGCTCAGTGAAGATGAGGGTGCCTGTGGTGATCCTTCCTGTGTGCCTGGGCCTGTTAGATATGGTGGAAGATCTCTGAGATAGACACCTCCTTCCTGAGCATCAGCTGGATGCCAGAACGGAGTTATTCTTGACCATCCTGAATGTCATCACATCTCTGAGTAATGGGCACCTGAGAGTGTCCCCATGGAGCATGCAGAGTTATTCAGCTGATCAGATGGATGAGCTCACCATAGGAAGAGGCAGATCTTTCTGTATTCCCCATCTATTGTGTATTCCAGAGCTTAAGGCATTACAAAGCTGTGACACACCTACATTCTCTCACTGATGACACCTTCCTTTGTTCTGGGCTCTCCCTTGCATGCCAGTTCCCTGGGTTCTCTAGCACACCTCAGCCAGATGGCAAATGCAGCTCAGGACCTTCAGGAAAGCCATGCCCTGATTCTGTCAATGCTCACTGGACAACTGTGAGCCCCACAATGGGCCTAGTATCTGTGTGCCACCTTCTGAACACCAGTACCACGGTGTAGATGCACGGCCCAACCAGGCTAAATCAAATAATGCTTCTGGCATGGGATGCTTTCTGAAGTGTCTTTACACTAAGGAGAAGACCACAAACATTAGCTCAGTGAGCTCAAAATCTCTGTGCATTTGAAGGCCTAGGGTCTTGTTTGGCTCACAGAGACATGGTGGCATGGTTCCCACCTCTGAGTTGTGGCAAAGGGGGGTGCGGACTCTTTCTGATGGATGGTCAAGGAAGTTGAGGATAGGCTGCTGCCCTCTGTGAGAGTGCACTGAGCTCTGCCTGGGGGAGGCAGAGGAGCCAGCTGAGAACTAATGGAAATGGCTTAAAGAGGAGACAGGCAGCTTCTGTTCCTTGCTTCCTGATCAGAAGGAACAAGAGGAAAGGGACAGGGATGTGTCTGAGTTACAGCTGGGATCAATTTGTTTTCTTCAGACTGTGTGGTATGATGCAGGGTTCTAGGAGAAAAACAACACTGTTAACACTCCAATGTTTATAGCTGCTACTAAGCAGAGCTGTACACAGCCAAGGCCATTGTCAGTGGAGTGCCCAAGGAGCTGGGAGGGAACAGGATGAGGACAGCTGACTGAAAGTGGCCAAAGGGACATTTGTACCATCTGACAGCAAGCAGAAGTATTGAAAGGGGTGGGAGTTCAGCATTCTCTCTCTTCTGCTGCCCTGGGGCCAGCTGGCCATTGGTCTGGTGATGATGAGCAAGTGCTTGTGCATCACTTACATACCTATGTAAAAATAATCATAGCTGCTACAACGTTTCTTCTATGTCTCTTAGGAAATAGCTTTTTTTCAACCCACAAATTGTACTTTGCTTTTTCCCAATTCTCTTCCCCATCCCACTGGGAAGGGGGCACTGCGCAAAGCACTGTGTGGTGCTGAGCCACCGGCCGGGTTAAACCACCACAGTCATTTTGGCACCTGATGTGGGGCTCCAAGTGCTGATATAACAGCAGACCTGTCCGGAGCAAGTTAACACAGGGCTTTGTGGTAGTTGTATAAATGCTGGCCATGATGCTGATTGTTTACCTATTTAAGGGGCTCATTGAGTCATCTCATGAAACTGTACTGCACAGCTCCTTGCTTGCTGCTTGTTTTCCCCGCTGCACTGTTTGTCCACTCTGGGGGCTGGATTACGGATTTTATTTTGCTGTGCAGTTTTGCCTTGGCTTATATCACAATAAGACTGTCAGCTGACAAACTGAAGTTCTCTGTGTGTTCAGCTCTGCAGCCATCTTTGGGTTTTGGAAGTCATATTGCTGATATGATCAGTAATTACACGCTTGGCTTTGTCTCCTCAGGGTGCCCGGCTATGGAGGAGACAAGGGAGGACACTTTCCAGCAGTCCCTCGTCCTCCCTTTCATTTCTCCTTCTTTCCCTAGAGCTCGTGAGCTAGTTACAACAGCTCCTGAGAACTCTGACTAGCCATGGGATGTTCAAACCAGCATAGTCCCATTGCTACGTGTTGGTAATGTCTTTCAGGTTATGTTTCAGATTAAACAACTATTCAAGAATATGATTGAGAGATCTGCCCCAAGGCAGGATAGCTCTGCATGGCAGGGGGTGTGGGACGGTCTGGGCAGGTGCCTGGAGCAGTGGGCACCCCCAGGGGTTTGGAACTTCATTTCTGAGCAACTGTAGGATCCTGAGAAACTGGTAGAATATTTGGGGAAGGTGTGCAGTAGCCGTGCTAATTTGTGCTAAAGAGGCACAAAACATGGCAGCGTGCCCGGAGTGCTACTGTAGAGACAACAGTGCTGTGGTGAGACACACAAGACCTTCAGGTCTGCACAAATGCAAGGACTTGAGAGCAGTGTGGCAGTGTAAAGGGACCAAGAATGAAAAGAGCGTGTTGTGCTGCTGTCCATGGCTGTACCTCCCCAAGATCCAGGCAAGGCAGAAAGAGAGAAGAGCTAAGGAAAAGTAGTTTTTGCAAGCTTTTTTAGTGTCTTTTAACCTACTCAGGGAACCTGGTTCCATATTTACGTGAGCTCATGGTGTGAGAAAATAGAAAGTAGATGGGAAATAAGAAGTGGAATGAATTGCAACATTTTTTTACAGATTACTGTATCACACAAACACAAAAAAAAAATCAAATACATATAAAATAGGAAGAGCAATGACTGGGAATCATGTGAGGAAGATGTGCGCTTTATTGAAGCTGGAATAGTGCACATTGCAACACTTTTCTGAGGGCATGCTTGAGCTCCTTGTTCCTCATGCTGTAGATAATGGGGTTCAGTGTTGGAGGAACCACAGAGTACAGAAGTGTCATTGTCAGATCTAGGAATGGGGAGGAAAGAGAGGGGAGCTTCAGGTAGGCAAACAGCACAGTGCTAACAAAGAGGGAGAGCACGGCCAGGTGAGGGAGGCACGTGGAGAAGGCTTTGTGCCGTCCCTGCTCAGAGGGCATCCTCAGCACAGCCCTGAAGATCTGCACATAGGAGAAAAGAATGAAAACAAAGCACCCAAACATGGCAAGGACACTAAGCACAATAAGCCCAATTTCCCTAAGATAGGATTGTGAGCAGGAGAGCTTGATGATCTGGGGGATTTCACAGAAGAACTGATCCACAGCATTGCCCTGGCAGAGAGGCAGGGAAAATATATTGGCAGTTTGCAACACAGCATTGAGAAGCCCAGCGCCCCAGGCAGCTGCTGCCATGGTGGCACAAGCTCTGCTGCCCAGCAGGGTCCCGTAGTGCAGGGGCTTGCAGATGGCAATGTAACGGTCATAGGACATGACTGTGAGAAGAAAATATTCTGCTGAGATGAAGAAGACAAAGAAAAAGACCTGTGCAACACATCCTGCATAGGAGATGGCCCTGGTGTGCCAGAGGGCATTGGCCATGGCTTTGGGGAGAGTGGTGGAGATGCAGCCCAGGTCAAGGAGGGCGAGGTTGAGGAGGAAGAAGTACATGGGGGTGTGCAGGCGGTGGTCGCAGGCTACGGCTGTGCTGATGAGGCCGTTGCCCAGGAGGGCAGCCAGGTAGATGCCCAGCAAGATCCAGAAGTGCAGGAGCTGCAGCTGCCGCGTGTCTGCCAACGCCAGGAGGAGGAACTCGCTGATGGAGCTGCTGTTGGGCATCCGTGGTTCCTGGGCATGGAGTCCTGTTCAGAGTGCAGAAGATAATGACAAGTCAAGACCATTCTCACAGTCACACCTCCTGCTATGCTATAAAACCTTTTCTTTCTTTCAGGACAATGTTCATTAGCCCCATTACTTGAAATTAATTTCATGAAGCTCAGCAATCCAGAAGTGTAAGAAGCTTATGGAGCTTTTCCTTTAATCTCATTTTCTAATTTTATCCCATCTTCCTGGATATTTTCATCTGCTTCCATGTCTCATCTCTTTACCCCAACTGCTCTTAAAGTTCACAACCCCAACCTCTGTGCACTTAGAAAAAGCTGCCTGTTTGATGGATAAGAACATTATACTTGTCTGCAGAAACCACGGTAATTTCAACTGCTTCTATCCTTCGAGAGAGGAGAGGCGGAACGCACATTGTGAGGAAATGTTAGAAAAAAAAAAAAAAAAAAGAATACAAGATTGAGAAAAGAATGGTTTGGGAGTCTCAGAGATGTGTTCAACGTTGACAGCCCCTTGTAGATTTAAACCTCCAATCCTTTACCCCTCTCTAAGTATAGGAAAAGGAAAATCCCTGCCTTGTCTCTCCTCGTGCAAAGTGCTCTTGGAAAGATTCTGGGTTGCAGCGTATCTGTTATCCCCCTACCCCAGGCAGAAGCTGTGGCAGCAGAAGGCCCCTGCCCTGCCGGGGGGCTCCTTACCCCCACACATCTCCCCGCAGCGCCCTGGGCAGCTCCCCGGGCAGGCTGAGTGCTGAGCCTGGCAGGCAGCAGAGTCCCTGCCCCGGCACACAGCCCCTGGGGCACAGCAGGGACCCTGCTCTGCACCACAGCCCTGGGCACCCGGCTGCACCCCTGGCTGCACAGCCTGCAGCCTTCCTGGCACACGCAGCCCTCAGGGCTGTGCTCACGGAAGCATTGGTTGGGAGCAGACCTGTTTCCATGATAAAGAAACAGAGTGTCTGCAGCCTGATCTGCAATGGGATGTCCCAAATTTAGCCATCCCTCCTGTAAATGCACCTGCATTGCATTCAGCCAGACACTTACTGTTTCAAGGGATGTGAAAAATGCTCCTCCAGTGAGCTCACAGCCTGCTGCCACCATGCACTGCTTGTAAATTCCCTCTAATTTCTCTGTTCTCCCTATGCCACCTGAAGTGTACAGGAGCTGCTCCTGGGCACAGCTGTCTCCCTTCAGCTCTGCCAACTTGTATGAGCGTTCTGTGTCCCAGGGAACCAGCTCAGCTCAGCTCAGAGGTGATTTCCTTCTTCCCACAGCTCTCCTTGGAGATATCCATGGCCCTCCTGAGCTGACAGCTCCTGCAAGGCATCACGGTCATCACTGCAGAACGTACTTCAAAGTCAGCTCAATTAATCAACATGTCCAGAGGATTTCAAAAGCATGGATGTTCCAACTAAAAGAAATCGGACCACGACGGAAGCAAATGTCAAATCGGGAAACCTCTGCTCATGACCAGTATGAAGGAATTCACACAGATAAGGACAGGGAGGGGTTGACTTCTCCTGTTCTGGGCAGTGATAGCGCTGAGGTAGTGCAGGCATAACATTACAGAATCATTCAATGGCTTAGGTTGGAGGGGCCTTCAAAGTGCACCTAGTTCCAAGCCCCCAGCCATGGACAGGGATGCCAACCACCAGATCAGGCTGCCCAGTATCCCATCCATCCTGACCTTGAATGCCTCCAGGGATGGGGCACAAAAAACTTCTTAGGGCAACCTGTTCCACTTCCTTTGAGTAGACAATTTGTTCCTAACATGGAACCAAAATCTCCTCCCTCCAATTTAAAGCCATTACCCTTTCTCCTATTACTATCAGACCATCTCATTCCAACCGTAGGGTTCGGCATCTCATCCGCTGATGGAAACCCTGGGACTGAAATGGGATCAGTTCCCCAGAGCTCCATGGGAGCCGGAAGTCCTCTTAGTTGAGTTCAGATGTGCACAGTGAGGTGTCTATGTGTGAGCCCCTCATCTGAATGCTCGGTCATTATTCAACAGGAACTGCATTGCTCACACAGACACACTCAGTGATGCCCAAGGTGCCTGGGGTGATCCTAGTTGTGTGCTGGTGCTTGTAAAGTGTGGTGGAAAATCTCTGAGATAGACACCTCCTTCCTGAGCATCAGCTGAGGGCCAGAAGGGAGGTATTCTTGGCCATCCTAAATGCCACCACAGCTCTGTGCTTAGTTCACCCAGTGTGCCTTTTTGCACCTGTACCCAGGGGGCATGTCGTGTTACTGCTCTGACCAAATGGATGAGCTCACAACAGAAGAGCCAGATCTTCCTCTCTGTTCCATCTGTGGCATACTCTGGAGTTCAAGGCACTACAAAGCTGTGGCACATCTACATTCTTTCACTGATGACACCTCAGTTTGTTCTGGGGTCTCATTTGAATGGCATCAGAGGAAGTCCATGGTCATGCCAGTTCCCAGGTGACAGGAAGGTGGCAAGCGTTGTTCCAGTTATAAAGAAGAGCAAGAAAGAAGACCCCAACAGCTATGGACCTGTCAGTCTTACTTCAGTGCCTAGTAAAATTATGGAGAAAATGATGCTGGGAGTTATTGAGAAACACCTGAAAGACAATTCTGACATTGGCCGCAGTCAACACAAGTTGATGAGGGGAAGGTCCCATTAAATTAATGTCCATTTGTAACATGCTCTCACCTCTGTGTGAACTCTATAAAGAGAAAGCGGTCATCTGAGAATATCAGAATTTGAGTAGTGTGTTAACACATTTTCATTGGTTTCTATCTTTGTCTTCAATTCTGTGTTTCAATTTTGTTGACATAAACATCTTCCAGACTTGCAGCTTCAAAAAGAAAACCTCTGTTTGTCTCTCCTCACAGCGAAGTGCTCCAAACCCAATCAGCTCGTCTGAACTTTCCAAAATCCACTCCAGTTTGCGGATATCTTTCTTATCCTAGAGGCACCACTCTGGATAATGCCTTCCCTCCACCTTCCAGACATGGTTTCTTCATATAAAAAAGGAGGAGAGTAACTCTTTACATCATTTCTGAATACTAGGTACAGCATGAATGGTAATAAACTAAAAGAGAGATTTACATTTGATGTTGGGAATGCATTCCTTACATTTTGTAGATCATGATGTGAGGCGCAGGACAGGTGTGGAACAGGTAGCCCAGAGAAGTTGTGGCTGCCCCATCGCTGGAGATGTTCAAGATGTCACGGGCCCCAGGCATCCACATCTACTGCGTGACAGCCCTGCCCACAGCAAGGGGGTTGGAATTAGATGCTCTTTAAGGTCCTTCCAACCCAACTCATTCAAGGATTCTGTGATTCCTGTCACTTTCTTCCAAGTTGAAATCCCTTTTTTTTAGGTATTCCCTGATCACCTCCTCTTTTACTCAGGGCACATATGCATTGAACCGACATTTCCCTCCTGTCTCTGGCACCTAGGATTCCAAGAAGCCCAGGCCAACTGATTAACAGCAAGGGCAGGAAGGAAAGGAGTATCAGAGTCTTTTCCATGTCCTGTCTCACCAGGTTCCCTGTCCCATTCTACTCTGGGCCCACATTCTCCCTAGCCTTCCTTTTGTAGCTTACATATTTCTACAAGCCATTCTCATCAGTGATATGCCTGGACACATTCAATTGCAGTTGATCTCTAACTTTCCTAAGCTCATCTCAGCAGGTACACGGGACGAAGTCTCTGCATTGCTGCCAGGTGACCTCTTCTAGTCCGCTCCCTGTATGTTTGGGCTTGACCAGGTCTACCGTTCCCATCTGTCTGTGGAGAACATCTTCCACATGCTCTTACTGATCAGGAAGCCAGGAATGGAGACTGTTGGTCTCCTCTGTTGGCCATTTCCATTCACTCTGACCTGGCTGCTCTGCCATCCCCAGGCAGAATTCAGTGCACAGAGGGCATTCGCCCTTCCTTGTCTCCTCGCCCATCCATCGTAAAGACTCTGTATCCCCCTTGTGCTGCAGTTCTGTTGTGGAAGCCATTAAACCCTGTCCCCGTGGTCCAAACAAGACCTCAGGCCTGCAACTGTACAAACATTTCTAGCTCTGCATGTGCTGCTGTTCTAATAGTGTAAGAACACATAAGAAAACAACCTAATTGGAAAGCGTCATTGAACTTAGACTGACTGGCAGGATAGCCCATCTTTGCTTTTTGTGTTCAGATGGTGGCATAAAGGCATTAGTTCCATTGTGGGGCTCAAGGTTGTCCAAGAAGCACAGGCACTCGTAGGGCATGGCCTTCCTGATGGCCCTGTGCTGCATTTGCAGCTGCATGGACTACTGCCATGCACAGGGGAAGTCCACCCCTCCCTGTCCTTCTCCATGTGCCTTTTTTGTGACAGCAAACACTCTCTGGTAAGACTAACCATATGTCTGGAATTGGTCACTGTCCGCTGGATATTTGGTGGTTAATTCAGAAGATTTCAAAGCATAGACATGATGCTGTTGTCTTTCAGGAGCTGTCATGGAGCTGGAGACCCAGGGACATCACAGGGGAGATGAGACGAGAGGATGAAAATGACATACTCTGCTGCTGATCTGGGCTGGGCTCCTGGGATACAGGGAACACCTACAAGTGGGCAGTGCTGCAGAGAGACAGCTGTGCCCAGGAGCAGCTCTTCTGCACAGAACAGCAGGGCTGGGGGAATGTTCTGCAGATGACATGAAGATAGAAGAGAAAGGACAGAGAGATTACAGGATGTATGGGGTGTGAACAGCCTATGAGCTCACTGCAGGAGGACTGCTCACAGCTCTTGGCAAGGTAAGTATTGCTGCAGACAATGCAGCTGCTTTTATTGGGCAATCACAAAATTTGAGACAACCCATAGGAGATCGGCCAGAAGACATACCATTTTTGCTAATCATGGAGAAGGAACTGCTCCAGCTGAGGGCTTCTGTGCTGCAGTGACAGAGCACAGCCCTGACAGCTGCGTGCCCCAGGACGGCTGCAGGCTGTGCAGCCAGGGGTGCAGCCAGGTGCCCAGGGCTGTGGTGCAGAGCAGGGTCCCTGCTGTGCCCCAGGGGCTGTGTGCCGGGGCAGGGACTCTGCCGCCTGCCAGGCTCAGCACTCAGCCTGCCCGGGGAGCTGCCCAGGGCGCTGCGGGGAGACGTGTGGGGGGAAGGAGCCCCCCGGCAGGGCAGGGCAGGGGCCTTCTGCTGCCACAGCTGCTTCCTGGGGCAGGGGGATCACAGCTACGCTGCACCACAGGGTGTTTCCAAAGGTGTTTGCTCCACTTTGCAAGAGGAGAGACAGGGCAGGGATTTTTCTTTTATACCCTAAGAGAAGGGAAAAGGATTGGAGGCAGAAATCTGAAGGGAGCCAGAAAATATGAACACATCTCTGAGTACCCTGAATTGTATCTTTCTCAATCTGCTGTTATATGAACAATCTCCGCATGTGCTTTCAGCCTCTCCTCCCCCAAAGGACAGCACCAGCTGAAATTATTGTCATTCTCTGCCGTCATGAATAATGTACTTAGCCTCCAATCAAACAGATTTCTCTAACAGAAGTTGAAGTACATCAAAGTTAGGGTTAGGGGCTCTAAGAGCAGTTGGGGTAAAGAAAAGAGATGTGGCAACAGTTCCTACGAGGAAAATATCCAGGAGCCTGGGATATGAATAGGAATTGAGAGGAAACTAAACAATCCTTAAGTTTCTACTTCTTACATGATTCTGAAGCTCATGAAAATAAACTCATGCTATGGAGTTAAATGAATTTTCAAAGTGTAGCAGGAGGAGTGTCTCTGAGAATGGTATCGACTCATCATTATCTTCTGAACTCTGAACAGGACTCCATGCCCAGGAACCACAGATGCCCAACAGCAGCTCCATCAGCGAGTTCCTCCTCCTGGCGTTGGCAGACACGCGGCAGCTGCAGCTCCTGCACTTCTGGCTCTTGCTGGGCATCTACCTGGCTGCCCTCCTGGGCAACGGCCTCATCAGCACAGCCGTAGCCTGCGACCACCGCCTGCACACCCCCATGTACTTCTTCCTCCTCAACCTCGCCCTCCTCGACCTGGGCTGCATCTCCACCACTCTCCCCAAAGCCATGGCCAATGCCCTCTGGCACACCAGGGCCATCTCCTACGCAGGATGTGCTGCACAGGTCTTCTTTTTATTATTCTTACTTTCTGCAGAGACTTTCCTTCTCACCATCATGTCCTATGACCGCTACGTTGCCATCTGCAAGCCCCTGCACTACGGGACCCTGCTGGGCAGCAGAGCTTGTGCCACCATGGCAGCAGCTGCCTGGGGCGCTGGGCTTCTCTATTCCCTGCTGCACACGGCCACTACATTTTCCATGTGTCTCTGCCATGGCAATTCTGTGGATCAGTTCTTCTGTGAAATCCCCCAGATCCTCAAGCTCTCCTGCTCAAAATCTGACTACCTCAGGGAAGTTGGGATTATTTATTTTAGTCTTTGTTTAATCTTTGGTTGTTTTGTATTCATTGTTGTGTCCTATGTGCAGATCTTCAGGGCTGTGCTGAGGATGCCCTCTGAGCAGGGACAGCACAAAGCCTTCTCCACATGCCTCCCTCACCTGGCCGTGCTCTCCCTCTTAGTCAGCACGGGCTTTTTTGCCTACCTGAAGCCTTCCTCTATCTCCTCCCCATCCCTGGACCTGCTGGTTTCATTTCTGTACTCAGTGGTGCCTCCAGCAGTGAATCCTCTCCTCTATGGCTTGAGAAACCAGGAGCTCAAGGCTGCAGTGAGCAATACATACATCTTTAACATCCATAAGATGCATACTAGTCTAACAGGAGTCTCAAGGTAACTCTGAAATGGTTAGGACAATCTCTTATTATTATTTGTCTTCATTATTGTTTTCACAGGCACGACTTTGATTTCAAAAGTGTTATTCTTGGCCTGCTACATTTCTGTTGTGTTTTGACACACTCATGTCATGTACCTGTAGAACAAGGCGCTCTGTTGATACACACAATAAAGAAGCCAGCAGAAATTTGTCTGTCTCTGCTCCCATGTTTTACTATCTGTGAAAGTGGAGGAGCAACTGACGTATGCAGGAGTAGTGCAGGGTCCAGGAACCAGCTGCAACACGCAGCAGCAGCCTCGGTGTCCATGGGGACTGCCCCTCACTGCCCAGGAGTTCCATCTCCTTATCTGTGTTTGAGAT
Organism: Gallus gallus; assembly: GCF_016699485.2. Taxonomy (NCBI): domain Eukaryota; kingdom Metazoa; phylum Chordata; class Aves; order Galliformes; family Phasianidae; genus Gallus; species Gallus gallus. The sequence goes on along the minus strand of NC_052564.1, from coordinate 2,034,870 downwards.
GGAGCTGCTGCTTCCCAGGTCCAATGGCCACAGACAGCAGCAGGAGGTGGTCTTTGTGTTGCTGCTCTCTTTTCACTTCCATAATCCCCTCCTTGTCTACGCCCTGGGGGACGTGGGTGGACCAGGAGGATTGCTCTGGACATTTGTCACCCTCAACCTCTCACATCTCACATCTGCCTCATGTTGATGGCAGAGCTTTTTCCTGAAGCCATCTCCACGCTCCTGGTGGTAGAGCGGGGCTGTCTGCAGACCCATGTGTGGGACATGGCTGGGGCAGCACTGGATCTTTAAAGCAGGAATGCCGGGAAGTGTGGTGCACTGAGGGCTGCCATGGGCACTTGTGCTGGGAAAACTCTTCCCACCTCAAACACACCTGTCCTGTGCAGTGCAAGCACGGTTGGGTCAGATATGGGGCAGGGACATCGCAGTGATAAGCCACAGATGGGAAACCCAACACAGTCAGCCGGGTGGGGGGGGGGGGGGGGGGGGAAAGGGGGGAGCAGTGGTCTTGGTACACAAAGAGCCAGGTAGGAGGAAGCTGTGTACCCTGGCAGAGAAACCAAGGAAGGCTGTGGGCACATCACTGAAGCATGTGAGATCTTGTGAGGAGATGATGGAGAATACAGAGCAATGTTCTGCGCTTTCATGCACAGTGGGAGGATGAAAGTGATGGGTGAAACTGGAGACATTCTGCCTGAAGAGAAGGAAAAGATTTTTCACTCAGTTCAGGGCTCATCCTGAGCAAGGTGGCTTCTGCCTTGTGTTTTGTCTTCATTGTGCTGTCCTGTGTGCAGATCTTCAGGGCCGTGCTGAGGATGCCCTCTGAGCAGGGACGGCACAAAGCCTTCTCCACATGCCTCCCTCACCTGGCCGTGCTCTCCCTCTTTGTCACCACTTGCATGTTTGCATACCTGAAGCCTCCCTCCATTTCCACTCCTTCCCTGGACCTGGTGGTGTCATTTCTGTACTCAGTGCTGCCTCCAGCAGTGAACCCCCTCATCTGTGACATGAGGAACCCGGACCTCAAAGACACATTGGGGAAATTGATGTCATGGACACTTTTCATTAATAACAAACTTCTCATCTCTCTACAAATGACTCACAGACTGTCCCAGTGCAGGCCTGTATTGCTCATCTATGTTTATAATATTTATTTTTATTCTTATTTTTTTAATTTGTTTGCTGTTGTTTTATGTTTATTAATGGTTCTTGTGCTGTTACAGTAATATTTTGATTCATTGCATGTCTGCTGAGGCATCAACCTGCTCTCTTCCTCCTGGAGCCCATATCTGATGTGGATCAGAGCTGACTCTTGTATCCTCTGTGTAGTGTCTCTGTATCTGCAGGGAAATGAGGTGTTTGCAGACTTCACTGTGGCTGTGGGGATGTACCACTTCATGGAAGGGAGGGATTCCTGTCATTCTTGCTGTACCTGAACATTCCAAGTGCTATTGGAAATGCACGCTTATCATTCCAAGTATTTTGCACACCCACAGACTCCCAAGGAGGTGTTTAGCAGCACTCAGCCTCATCCATCTGGGTCTGCTTCCCACCCTGACCAGCACGGCCAGCACAGAGCCACCCAGGAATGGCCATGGAGGTCAGAGGAGGGATGGATACTGATGGGAGCTGTCCTGGGCATGACATTTCCCTGCAGATGCTCGTATGACCAGGAGCGCTATGACCTTGTGGCTGTTCCTCAGTCCCCGTTCTGACATTGGCACTTCCCCAAAGACCACCCTTGGACAAGACTGTGTGGGTGCTTGGGACAGCTGGAGCACCAGGGTCTGGTTCTGACCATGTCATGGAGTTATCTAGATTAATCTATTCCCATTACAGGGGTCAGTAGGCCACACTGCCAGGCAGTGAGCGAGAGAGAGCTCCAGTCCGAGAGTGAGATTCCATGACTTCCTTCCATGTCGCATCTTCCTCTCTGTCCGTGAAGTCCCATGGGATACGTAGTTCTTCTTCTCTTCTGAGAACCAGGTATCCAGAAAGTAGTCAGTCCACGGAACTGGAGTATTAACTCATTAGTCACCCATGCTTTGCCAGATGTTATGATGTGGAATACCAACAGCAAAATTACAATACCATGACATTCCACCCCTCATTCTACATCACTACATCATGCTTAATATATATACAAAAAAAAAAAAAAAAAAAAAAATCAAATGGATTACATGCACATCTGTATTCACATATATACATAGAACTACTGACTTCACCCCCCCAACATCAAATTCCCTTGTGGTACACATTGAACATCCCCATCTTTCTGCATCACCCACCAAGTGCACCCAGGTCCCTGGGCAAAAACAGACCCATGGAGAGGTTTGCCCTTTCCAGAGGCTGGAAGGACCCAAACTGCTTTTCCCAAACATGCTCTTTCCATGTACTACAGGGACCTTATCTCCCTCTACAGTACGTAGGGAGCTGGATTGGGCAGGACCATCTCGACTGATAGATCCTCTAGCACTGACCAACCAGGTGGCTTCTGCCAAATGCTTCTCCCAGTGCATAAATGTTCCACCACCCATTGCTTTCAGCATGGTTTTTTACAACCCATCGTATCATTCAATTTTAACAAAAGCTGGTGCATGATAGGGGATAAAGCCACTCAGTGCCATGATTTGAAATGAGTCCCATTATCTGATTGAATGCTTTCTGGAGTGCCGTGTCACCACAGGATTTCTTTCTGGCGGTAGCATGGGGTACTGCATATGTTTCAAGCCACCCAGTGGTTGCTTCCACCATGGTGAGCACATAATGCTTACCATTGTGAGATTGTGGCAAGGTGATGTAATCAACCTGCCATGCCTCCCCATATTTATTCTTTTGCCATCCCCTTCCCCCCACGGAGGTTTCATCCTCTTGGCATGTTTAATTCTGGCACATGTGTCACAGTTCTTAATAACTTGTGCAATAGCGTCCATAGTTAAGTCCACCCCTCGGTCTCTAGCCCACTTATGTTGTGTCTCTTCCTGGACAGTTCAGATGTCCAAATAGGTTTATCCTTCAGTTGCCCATTATTTTGCTCCCACTGCTGTAACCACCGCCATAAGGCATTTGCCACCCCCATGAGTCAGTGTAACGATAAAGCATTGGCCACCTCTCCCGTTCAGCAACATCTAAGGCCAGTTGGACAGCCTTTACCTCTGTGAGCTGACTTGCTTCTCCTTTTCCTTCAGTGGTCTCTGTAACCTGACGTGTGGGGCTCCACACAGCAGCTTTCCATCTGTGATGCTTCCCCACAATACGACACGATCCATCCATGAACAGGGCATATTTCTTTTCATTTTCTGGTAGTTTAATGTATGGTGGGGCCTCTTTAGCATGTGATACCTCTTCTCCCCGTGATGTTCCAAACTTTTTACCTTCAAGCCAGTCCATGATCACCTCTAGGATTCCTAGACTGCTGAGGTTCCCCATCCACACTCGTTGCATAATGAACACAATCCACGTACTTCATATGGCATCAGCAGCATGATGGGTGGAGGGGACCTTTCCTTTAAACATCCAGTTCAGCACTGGCAGTTGAGGTGCCAGAAGGAGCTGCATTTCAGTGCCAATTACTTCAGAAGCAGCACAAACCCCCTCATTTTCTGCTAAGATCTCCTTTTCAGTTGCAGTGTAGCCCTTACCTTCTGACCCCCTGTATGCCCGACTCCAGAATCCCGGGGGTCGGCCTTGGGTCTCTCCTGAGGCTCTTTGCCACAGGCTCCAAGTGGGACCTTTCTCTCCAGCAGCAGCGTAGAGTATGTTTTTTACATCCTATCCCATCCATACTGGCCCCAGGGCCAAAGCACAGGCTATCTCGCTGCAACTGGGGCTTCCCAGCGACTGCAGGTCTGGATGATGGTAGTATACGAGGGCAATTAGTGATGTCTTTTTCTTAATCACTATCGCTAATGTCATGCAGTAATGAGTAGATGCATTACCTTGCTTATTTTCTTTAATGTTAAGCTTATCCATTGACTATAGGCACAGCTTTATTTTTCTATTACTTTGAAATGGACAGTAAAATGAGCCCATCCCTTCTGTTGGTGTCTGTGTCCTTCCTGTCAACCCTGTCAGATTTCAATGCATATACATACGCAATTCATTGGCAAATGCATTCATTCTTTACCAAAACCTCACTAATATATGCTAATGTCTCCCTGGCATGCACAGTTGCATCTTAGGTAGAGGTACAATGACTTGCTTCCTCCCCTTTATTTCTCCTTCAGCTTAATCGCTGTGACTTTTGTCCGATCTTCAGCTGTTTTTCCCCAGTTTCACAAGTTTCCTTTGCTTGTTATGCCATAATGAACAACTTTCTATCTTGGTTCACTGTAATTCACAACAATTTATATGAAACCCAAGAAAAAGTCCTTGCGCCTGGTGGATGCAAAGATTACAGTAGTCTTATTGTGACTTCAGAGCTTCAGTGAAGCAGGATCGTTGAGAAAAAAACAAGGCTGTTTGCACACCAAGCAAAGCTGAACTTTCAGTTCAGTTTTAGACCTGGCACACACTGATTCCTTTTTCTTAAATACTATCTTGGTCCTTAAGCTAATATACTGATCCGTATTGCTAGGCCCCCCTATATTATGTTCATCACCAGCAAAAATGCATAGCTGATAGTGGAGACTCTGTTGAAGAACAGTGCTTTGTAGATGAGAATTTGCACTGTCAAGTAATGTTCTTCTGCTCTTTCTATCTGTTGTCGTTTCCATGGAAAGAAGTAGGAGGCATTCCTTTTGGAGTGACCTACATATATTTGCCCCCAGACAATTTCTACTCAGTAAATGAGGCCCAGGCAAGCCAAAAGTTTGGAAGTTTGTGCCTCACAGGTTACCCTGGGACTGTGAAACTGCCCCCTCAATCCACGGAGAACCCCATCAAAGCAATGGGCGTTTTCAGAGAGCAGCCCTGTGAGTGGATTGCTGAGTCCTGCTCTGGGAGAGGCATCCATCCATCCTCCTTTCTGTCCCTGCCTTGAGGACGGTCAGAAGGGAACATGTCACGCCCCACACATATCTCTGCAATGACAATCTCTGCACTATCAGTATCTTAAAGGTAGTGGTACTTTTACAATCATTCCATTTGCTAAAAGCTAAACTTTGTGATGTTACAAGAAATCAAAGTAAGCGTGGTGTAGTGTGAAGTAAGCCTTATCTTTATGAGAGGAAGAGGAGCCTCATCTATATGAGATGACAAGAACAAAAAGAGAGAGACAGACTGCGGAGAGAGAGAGAGAGGGACAGAGAAAGAAATCACTGGTCCAGCCAACAGATGTAGAGTGTCCTTGGCTTGTGATCTTGCTTGTCCCATAGTTTTGCAGCATGAAAGTCTCAAAAAAGATCCTCAAGGATCTCTGGCGTCCTTCTTTGGCTCCCAGATGTACAGCTGTACCATCCAGGGCTGTGAGTGAGTTGGCAATAAACAAGTCCATCAAAAAAAACTTAGCAGTCAGAACTTCTTCCAGCACAATGGGAACGTTTTGGACAGAGCAAGGCCATCTCTTTTTTTCACAAGATTCTCCTCCCCCAGGCCTCCAGCCTTCAGTCTGTTGACATGGCAATGCTCTTCCAAGCCTTTGAGACAATTCCAGGCACACCTCAGGTAAAGTGTTTCTCATTGCTCTGCTACTTAATGAAGAACCTGAGGGCTGACACAACTGCAAGGAGAAAGGAGAACAGCGTGGTGCTGCAAAGAGAGCAGCACTGAAAAGACCCTGTCCTGCTGCTGCCCATGGCCGTGGCTCCAGGGAAGCAGCAGCAGCACAACTGAAAGGCAGCAGAGAAGGAGAGGCCACCGGGCGGTGAGGGGCAGCCCCACAGACAGCAGGGCAGCAGCTCCGTGCGGCAGTTGGGCTCTTGGTTCCTGCACCCCTCCTGTGTGCAGGGCTGCTCTCTGGGATCCAGAGGAGGTGGGAGATGAGATCAATGATATTCTGAAGGTTTCTTTATTGATTCAAAGAGCCAGGTAACTTTTGACCATTAGGATTGCCAGCCAGAAGACAAAGGTTGAAAACAAAGAAGAAATGTGATGAACAGTACTGATTCATTGGAATTAGAATTACCGTAGGAAAAACAAAGAGGGATTGGGGGCAAAAGTGAAGAAATAAAGGCAGTCCAAGCTTTTGCATTTTACTGGTGCCGAAGCAATGTATCTCCAAACAGTGTCCTGAGAGCTTGCTTGATCTCCTGGTTCCTCATGCTGTAGATGATGGGGTTCATGACAGGAGGTACCACCGTGTATAACACTGCCACCACCAGGTCCAGGGATGGGGAGGAAAGTGATGGGGGCTTCAGATTGGCAAATGTGACAGTGCTGAGAAAGAGGGAGACCACAGCCAGGTGAGGGAGGCACGTGGAGAAGGCTTTGTGCCGTCCCTGCTCAGAGGGTATCCGCAGCACAGCCCTGAAGATCTGCACATAGGAGAAAAGAATGAAGACAAAACACCCAAAGAACAAAAGGGCATTGATCACAGTAAGCCCAAATTCCCTGAGATAGGATTTTGAGCAGGAGAGCTTAAGGATCTGGGGGATTTCACAGAAGAACTGATCCACAGCATTGCCTTGGCAGAGACACATGGAAAATGTAGTGGCCGTGTGCAGCAGGGAACTAAGGAACCCGGTGGCCCAGGCAGCTGCTGCCATGGTGGCACAAGCTCTGCTGCCCAGCAAGGTCCCGTAGTGCAGGGGCTTGCAGATGGCAATGTAGCGGTCATAGGACATGATGATGAGAATGGAATATTCTGCTGCGAGGAAGAAGAGAAAGAAAAAGACCTGTGCAGCACATCCTGCGTAGGAGATGTCCCTGGTGTGCCAGAGGGCATTGGCCATGGCTTTGGGGAGAGTGGTGGAGATGCAGCCCAGGTCGAGGAGGGCAGGTTGAGGAGGAAGAAGTACATGGGGGTGTGCAGGCGGTGGTCGCAGGCTGCGGCTGTGCTGATGAGGCCGTTGCCCAGGAGGGCAGCCAGGTAGATGCCCAGCAAGAGCCAGAAGTGCAGGAGCTGCAGCTGCCGCGTGTCTGCCAACGCCAGGAGGAGGAACTCGCTGATGGAGCTGCTGTTGGGCATCTGTGGTTCCTGGGCATGGAGTCCTGTTCAGGGTGCAGGAGATAATGACAAGACAAGACCATTCTCAGTGACACTCATCCCACCATTCTATAAAGACTTTCTTTCTTTAATGAGGGTGTTCATTTAGTTCCATCACTTGAGTTCAACTTCATGGGGTTCATTATTCTCGAAGAAGTAGAAGCTGAAAGAAGCTTTAGCCTTCCTCTCATTTCCTAATCATATCCCAGCCTCCTGGATATTTTCCTCATAGGAGCTGTTTCCATGTCTCATGTCTTTACCCTGTCTGCACTCAGGGCGCCCATCCCTACCTCTGTGCACTTAAATTTCTCTTAGGGAAAGCTGCTTGTTTGCAGGGTAGTTCCATGTTCATGACTGCAGAAAAACAAAAGGACGAATATCTCAGCTGGTGCTGTCCTTTGGGAGAGGAGAGGCTGAGAGCACATGAGGAGATTGCTCATATAACAGCAGATTGAGAGAGGTACAATTGAGGATTCTCAAAGATGTGTTCACATTTCACATCTCCCTTCAGATTTCTGCCTCTAACTCTTTCCCTTCCCTAAGAACAGGAAACAGAAAATCCCTGCCTTGTCTCTCCTCTTGCAAAGTGCTCTTGGAAACACTCTGGAGAGCTGTGTAGCTGTGATCCCCCTGCCCCAGGCAGCAGCTGTGGCAGCAGAAGTCCCCTGCCCTGCCCTGCCGGGGGGCTGCTTCCCCCCACACGTCTCCCCGCAGCGCCCTGGGCAGCTCCCCAGGCAGGCTGAGTGCTGAGCCTGGCAGGCGGCAGAGTCCCTGCCCCGGCACACAGCCCCTGGGGCACAGCAGGGACCCTGCTCTGCACCACAGCCCTGGGCACCCGGCTGCACCCCCGGCTGCACAGCCTGCAGCCGTCCTGGGACACACAGCCCTCAGTGCTGTGCTCTGACGCTGCAGCACCAAAGCCCTCATCTGGAGCGGGTCTTTTTCCACAATAAAGAGCACCAAGTGTCTGAAGCCTGATCTGCTCTGGGTTGTCCCAAATTTAGCGATCTGTAGGAAAATCTGATTCATTGCCTGCAGTGAGCAACTTACTTTGACAAAGTCAATGAGTAGCTCTCCTGCAGTCAGCTCACAGCTTGGTCACTCCACAAATCCTGAAAGCTTTCATCCTTCTCTCCACCCCATCACCTGCAGATGATGTCCCCAGCCCTGCTGTGCTGTGCAGAAGGGCTGCTCCTGGGCACAGCTGTCTCTCTGCAGCACTGCCCTCTTGTATGAGCTCCCTGTTTCCCAGGAGCCTGGCCCAGATCAGCAGCAGAGGAGGTGATTTGCTTCTCCCCACAGCTCTCCCTGGAGATATCCATGGCCCTCCTGAGCTGACAGCTCCTGCAAGGCAGCAGGGTCATCACTGCAGAACATACTTCCAAGTCAGCTCCATTAATAAGTAAGTTCCCTGGATGTCAGAAGCATGGATGCTCCTACTAAATGAAATTTGACCACGAGAGAAGCAAATACCAAATCTGGAAACCTCTGCTCATGATGCATTGGAAGAAAGACAGACAGACAGACAAGGATGTGGAGGGATGGGTTCCTCAGTTCTGGGCAGTGGTAGAGCTGAGGCAGTGCAGGCATAACATTACAGAATCATACAGTGGCTTAGGTTTGAGGGGACGTTAAATAGCACCTAGTTCCAAGCCCCCAGCCATGGGCAGGACTGCCAACCACAGATCAGGCTGCCCAGGATCCCATCCATCCTGACCTTGAATGCCTCCAGGGATGGTGCACACAGAATATCTTTGGGCAACCTGTTCCACTTCCTTTGAGTAGACAATTTGTTCCTTGCGTGAAACCAAAATCTCCCCCGTCTAATTTAAAGCCATTTCCCTTTGTCCTATTACTATTCAACCATCTCATCCCAAGCGTTGGTTTCGGCATCTCATCCGCTGATGGAAAACCTGGGACTGAAATGGGATCAGTTCCCCAGAGGTCCATGGGAGCCGGGAGTCCTCTTAGTTGAGATCAGATGTGCACACTGAGGTGTCTATGTGTGAGCCCCTCATCTGAATGCTTGGTCTTTATTCAACAGGGGCTGCATTGCTCACACAGAGACACTCAGTGATGCCCAAGGTGCCTGGGGTGATCCTAGTTGTGTGCTGGTGCTTGTAAAGTGTGGTGGAACATCTCTGAGATAGACATCTCCTTCCTGAGCATCAGCTGAGGGCCAGAAGGGAGGTATTCTTGGCCATCCGAAATGCCACCACAGCCCTGTGCTAAGGGCACCCAGTGTGCCTTTTGCACCTGTCCCCATGGAGCATGTTGTATTGTTCTGCTGACCAAATGGATGAGCTCACAACAGAAGAGTCAGATCTTCCTCTCTGTTCCATCTGTGGCATACTCTGGAGTTCAAGGCATTACAAAGCTATGGCACGTCTACATTCTTTCACTGACGACACCTCATTTTGAAGATACCAAATTGGGAGGTGCTGTTGCCTCCACTAAGGGTGGAGAGGACTTGCAGAGAGATGTGGACAAGTTGGAGAACTGGGCATGCAGCAACCACATGAAGTATAACAAGAACAAGGGACTGATTCCACACCTGGGGAGGGTCAACCCTGGACATACACACTGACTGGGGATGGGACACTGTCTTGCTATCAGGGATTTGGGGGTCCTGGTTGTGCAAAGGTCATTGTCCTGCTCTGCACTGCTGCAGCCTCACCTGGAGCACTGGGTGCACTTCTGGGCACCACAGAACATAAAAGACATAAAACTATGGGAGTGTGTCCAAATGAGAGCACGGGACGAGGACCCCATGGAAAGGAGTTACAGCACCAAGATTGCAGGAGTTCAAGAAGCATTCAGACAACACTCTCGATGATATGGTCTGCTATTTGGGTAGTTGTGTGGAGCCAGAAGTTGGACTTGATAATCCTTGTGTGTCCTTTTTAGCTCAGGATATTCTAGGATTCTATGATCGTGGGTACAAGCATGATGATGTTGGAGTCACTGCGCTGTGGCAGTGGATAGGATCTTACTGACACCTGAGTCGTTGTGGTGTCTCGGTGGTGTAGAGAGCAGTGATGTCAGAAATACTGAGTTGTGGCAGCGGTCAGGATTACAGTGATGTCAGAGTCACTGCGCTGTGAATTAAGGGGAGACAAGCTCAGTGAGTTCAGCACCACTGCATTATATCACAGCTGATACGAGCGCAGTGGTGTTGCAGTCAGTCAGGAGCTCTGCATGTGGGTGAGCATCAGACATGGCATCGCCAGAACCAAACACTCCCAGTGAGGAAATGGAGCGTCCAGCTAGGCCTCAGAGATCTGAAGTTCCGAGTTTTATTGTCACTGACTATTTGTTCAGACTGGGCCCTTCTCACATCCCACAGCCTGGGATGAGATACACTGCCCACATGGGACTTGGGCCTCATGGCATCCTTGCGCCCCATGCAGAGCCTGGGAGATGCTGTCCCCTTGTCTTTCATTTGACCTCACACCAACACCCATCTCAGGATGCCCCAGGAAGGGCCCTGAGCCAGCATGAGGGACAGGATCTCCCTGCCAAGGGTCTGGGGATCAGGGCTTGGCCTTTTTGCTTCATAAGACAAAGGAGGCTTTTCTCAGCATCACAGCCACCATCCCAGTGCCTGTGTCTGCCTGTAAGCATGGCTTCCAATTATCTGCTCTAACAAGTCCCTGGGGAAGATTTCTTGTTAGTGGCCCTCATTGGGGCCCTTTAATACTCCAAGAAACTTCTCTGTTCCTTCTGACTTGGTCTTCTTGAGCACTTCATGCCAACTTCTCTCTGCACTGTAGGTTGATGGACTGAGCAGCGAAGGCCACCTGAGGCCCATTACAACCTAAAGAGCCCTCCTGTCCCTTGTGCATTCCTGTCGTCTTCTTCAAGTGTTCGGAACTTGTACAGCAAACTGGAAAGGTATCTGGAGAAAACTTAAAGAACAAGAGTCAGATGGGCATTTAAGAAGTCTCATTTATTTATTTATTTATGGTTGTGTTTAAACAAGAATTTAAAGCAGCACTTGGCAGTTGATACTGATCCAGGATGTCCCCTAATGAGCTTTCCTCTCTCATTGTCGTGGACAAACGTCCTCCTCAACTTCCCCACCCCATTTTTACTCCCATTGGCCCCATGGGACTTGCATTATTTCTCCTCACATCACTCTTCTCCTCTGGAGTCACCTACTCTCTGTTAAACCTCCTTTGCACCAACTCCCACTGGCTTTCCTCAGAGAAACAGCTGCACGTGAGCAATGAAAGATTTCTCTTTTTTGCCAACATACAGAAGGAAAAGTAATGCAATTGTATGAACAGAAAAACACAGTGATCAACTGCATGCCCTGTCCAAGCTGCATCTACTGAGATTTTTCTTTCACAAGGAATACTTGTACAAGAAATGAGTTAGAAAGAGAGAGGAAGGAACAGATATAATTACAGTTAAGGAGTTGACAAGAGAGTCCATCAGACGTTGGAGAGAGGGAGCAGGCTCCAGTAATCTCCCTGAAGGTCACAGATCAGCCAGATAGTTGGGAGCTATCTGAGTGAGCAATGTGCAAGGGATGGGGAGATGTGGAGAGCAGTGGGAAGAGCGTGTGTCCAGATGGCCTGCTGAAAATGGGCTAGAATTCAAGCAAGTTTCATAACAAATCTTCATAACAGCAGCAAACTTATCTTATGCTTAGATGCAAAACATCCCGTTACTCAGCCCTTCTTTCTTTTTCCCAGAGCCTCATTATCATCAAGTCAGCATTCAAAGAGGTCAAACCAACCTCTCCATCCCCCACAGCTGCTCAGGGCAGGGACAGAATCCTGGAGGTTGCTTCCAAAGCTGGTGTCAGCCATGCAGCCAAGGAGTTGATCCCTCCTGTTTTGTTTCCGGGGGTTCTCCACAGATTGGAGGACACAGACTGAGAGTCCCAGGCTGATCTGTAAGTGACCAACTGCTGGACCTAGAGCTCCGTTCTTGGTGGCACTTATGAGAGAATCATTAAGTCATGGAATGTGGTAGGTTGGAAGGAACCTAACATATCCCTTCTAACTGCCCTGCCATGGTCAGGTTGCCACCCATTAGATCAGGTTGTCCAGGGCCAAATCCAGCCTGGCCTTGAGCACCTCCTTGTTGTCCAGCATCTCTGGGCAACTTGTTCCAGTGCTTTACCACCCTCTGAGCAAAGAATTTTCCCCTAATATGTAATCTAAATGTTTCCTCTTTTAATAGAAACTCTTTCTCCTTGTCCTACCATATTCATACTGTGCAGAAAGTTGATTTCCTTCCTGCCTATGAGCTCTTTTTAAATACTGGAAGGCTGCAGTGAGGTCTCCCCAGAGCCCTCTCTTCTCCTAGCTGAACAAGCACAGCTGCTTCAGCCTGTCTTCATAGGAGAAGCTCTCTGTCCTGATCAACTTGGTGGATCTCCTCTTAGATGGACTCCAACAGCTCTACATCCTTCTTGTGTTGGGAGCCCCAGGCCTCGATGCAGTAATCCATATGGGGTGTGATGGGGTCGGAGCAGGTGGGACAAACAACTCCCTCACCGTGCTGGCCAGCCCCCTTGGTTGTAGCCCAGGATACTGTTGGTCTTTGGGGCTGCAAGCGTACACTTCTTGCTCATGTCCAGCCTTTTGACCATCAGGGCCCCCAAATCCTGCTCCGCAGAGATGCTCTCAGTGAGATCTTTTCCCAGCCTGTGCACATATCTGGGATTGCCCCAACCCATGTTCAATTGCATTTGGGCTTGTTGAATCTCATCAGGTTCACATTCGCCCACTTTTCAAGTTTGTTCGGGTCCCTCTGGATGACATATCTTCCTTCTGTTGCATCAGTTGCACCCCTCAGCTTGGTGTCATCATCAGATTTGTGGGTACACTCCATCCCACTGTCTATTTCACTCATAAAGATGATGAAGATCACCAATCCCAAGATGAACCTCTGGGAACACCATTCATCACAGGCCTCCACCTGAGCATAGGGCTGCAGAATTGCATTTCCAAGGGTGGCACTACAAGTCTTTTGAATACCTACAGGGAAGGTAACTCTCTGGGCAGCCACTTCTGCTAATCAGCAGCTTACAGTAAAGAAATACTTTCTTAAGCTTGGATAAAATTTTGCATGTTTCATCCGGAACCAATTGCACTTCGCTAACACACCCAGCTCCTTTCCCTCCTTGCAGCTGGCCAGCCACACTGCCCCAGGCCTCTAGAAATGCACGGGCTTATCATGACCAAAGTGTAGGACTCAGCACTTTGTCTTGCTAAAGCTCATCCCGCTGTCATCAGCCATTGGTCAATAAGGATATTAAACAGGGCAGGTCCCAGCGCTTATCCCTGAGGAACACCACTCGTGACTGGCCACCAGCAGGATCTAACTCCATTCACCACCACCCCCTGGGCCTGGCCATCCAGCCAGTTCTTTACCCAGAAAAGAGAACACCTGCCCAAGCCATGGGCTGCCAGCTTCTCCAGGCGAGTGCTGTGGGAGACAGAATCAAAGGCTTTGACAAAGTCTAGGTAGATCACATCCACAGCTTTTCCCTCGTGCACCAGGCAGGTCACCTGGTCAGAGTAGGAGCAGGGAGGTCAAGCAGGACCCGTCATTCATGAATCCATGTTGGCTGGGCCTGATCCCCTGGCTGTCCTGCACATGCCACGTGGTCACACTCAAGGTAATCTGCTCCGTCTTGTTTATTCCTTTGGACGAATACATTAGGTAAAGACGCTCCAGGAAGCATCCCAAATCAGAAGCATCAGTGGGTTTAACCTGGCTCGATCTTGCATCCACACCATGGTTCTGGTGTTCAGAAGACAGCATCCTCTCTGGTTATAGCTATTCAGAACACTTCCTGCATATTGTTGCTGAGATCCTTGGAGTCATTAATTGCTCCTCTGCATGTGAGTCAGCATCAAACATGACATCCCCAGAGCCAAAGTATTCCTATGTGGCAATGGTGCCTCTGACTTGGATATGAAACTTCTGAACTTGAATGTTGCACTCTGGTTGACTACCTGTTCATACTGGACATCCTCACAGCCTACAACAGCTGTGCATTACAACGTGATGCCAAGTGGGAGTGGTGCATGCAGTAAGCCATGGCAAGAGGGTCGTGCTATTCCAACAATCTAGACATCATTTTCAGATCCAAGACAAAATGCAATCATGATGCTGTTGTCTTTCAGGAGCTGTTGGCCATGGAGACCCAGGAAATTCTCAGGGACGTGAGTGGGGTAGAAAAAAATCACATCCTCTGTAAGGACTCTGTATTCCCCTTGTGCGACCGTCCAGTTGAGGAAGCCATTTAACAGTGTCCCTGTGGTCCAAACAAGAGCTCAGGCCAGCAACTATACAAAAATTTCTAGCTCAGCATGTGTTGGTGTTCTCACTGGTGTAAAAACATGTAAGTAAACATCCTAATTCGGAGGCACTGTTGGAGTTAGCTTGGCTGTATAGCGCATCTATGGTATTTGTGTTCAGAACGTGACACACAGGCACTGGACACATTGTGGGGCTCAGAGTTCACTAAGCAGCATGTAAACTCCTGGGCCATGGCTTTCCTGAAGGCCAGGTGTTGCATTTGTTGCTGCACATGAGTGTGCTGGACAGCCCAGGGAACTGGCTTGATACTTGGCTGCTTCTGACGACATTTACATGTGAGCCAATAGAAAACAGAGATTTCATCAGTTGAAGCTGCCTGAGGCACCTTGGTTATCTCCCAGGGTCTGTGTGTGAGCAACTGACTCCCCGCTGAAGGACCAAGGACTCAGAGCAGGAGCTCACATGCAGGCAACTCCTTGTGCACACCTGAACTGAACCAGAGGAATCCCAGCTCCCGTGGGTCCGTGGGGAGCTGAATCCTATTTCAGCTGCAGGCTTTCCATTTAGGGATGAAATGCCTGCACTGCCTCAGCTGGATCACGGCCCTGCCCAGGGGAAGTCCACCCCTCCCTGTCCTTCTCTGTGTGCCCTTTTGGTTACAGCAAACATTCTCTGGTAGGAATAACTGTATGTCTGTAATTTATCACTGTCCACTGGACATTTGGTGGTTAATGCAGCAGATTTCACAGTACAGTCACAATGCTGTTGTCTTTCAGGAGCTGTTGGCCATGGAGACCCAGGGACATCTCAGGGGAGATGAGTGGGAAGGATAAAAATGACATCCTCTGCTGCTGAGCTGGGCTGGGCTCCTGGGACACAGGGAGCCCATACAAGTGGGCAGCGCTATAGAGCTGTGCCCAGGAACAGCTCCTCTGTACAGCACAAAAGGGCAAGGGACATGATTGGAGGTGACATGAGGATATAACAAAAAAGACAGAGAGATTACAGGATGTGTACAGTGTGAGCAGGCTGTGAGCTCACTGGAGGAGCATTGCTCTCATCTTTTAAGAAGGTAAGTTTCTTGCTGCAGGTAATGCAGCTCATTTTCCTGGAGGTATCACTGACTTTGGGACATCTCATTGCAGATCAGGCTGCAAACATTCTGTGTTTCTTTTTCAGGGAAAAAGACCCAGTCCACATGCAGGTACCCATTCCTGTGGTGCAGAGCAGTGTCCCTACTGTGCCCCAGGGGCTGTGTGCCGGGGCAGGGACTCTGCCGCCTGCCAGGCTCAGCACTCAGCCTGCCCGGGGAGCAGCCCAGGGCACTGCGGGGAGATGTGTGGGGGGAAGGAGCCCCCCGGCAGGGCAGGGCAGGGTCCTTCTGCTGCCACAGCTGCTGCCTGGGGCAGTGGGATCACAGCTACACAGCTCTCCAGAGTGTTTCCAAGAGCACTTTGCGAGAGGAGAGACAAAGCAGGGATTTTTCTTTTATATCCTTAGGGAAGGGAAAAGGATTGGAGGCTGAAATCTAAAAGCACCTGTAAACTTTGAACACATCCCTGAGACTCCTGAATTATACTTTAATCAATCATTTCTTTTGTATACAGTCACACAGAATGTGCTTTCAGCGTCTCCTTTCTCAAAGGACGGAACCAGCTGAAATTATTGTCGTTATCTGCAGACATGAATAATGCACATATCCTTCAAATACGCAGCTTTCTCTAAAAGAAATTGAAGGGCACAGAGGTTGGGATGCTGGACTCTAAGTCCACTTGGCGTAAGGATATGTGACTTGGAAACAGATGAAAATATCCAGGAAGTGGGGATAAAATAAGAAAAATAGAGGAAAGAAAAAGATTTCTTACCCGCTTCTGCTTATGGAATGCTGAGCTTCATGAAATTAGTTTCAGGTAATGGAGCAGATGAACATGGTCCTAAAAGAAAGAAAAGTTTTTATAGTATAGCAGGAGGTGTGACTGTGAGAACTGTCTTGTCATTATCTTCTGCACTCTGAACAGGACTCCATGCCCAGGGACTGCAGATGCCCAACAGCAGCTCCATCAGTGAGTTCCTCCTCCTGGCGTTGGCAGACACGCGGCAGCTGCAGCTCCTGCACTTCTGGCTCTTGCTGGGCATCTACCTGGCTGCCCTCCTGGGCAACGGCCTCATCAGCACAGCCGTAGCCTGCGACCACCGCCTGCACACCCCCATGTACTTCTTCCTCTTCAACCTCGCCCTCCTCGACCTGGGCTGCATCTCCACCACTGTCCCCAAAGCCATGGCCAATGCCCTCTGGCACACCAGGGCCATCTCCTATGCAGGATGTGCTGCTCAGGTCTTCTTCTTTCTTTTCCTGTTTGGAGCAGAGTATTCCATTCTCACCATCATGTCCTATGACCGCTACGTTGCCATCTGCAAGCCCCTGCACTATGGGACCCTGCTGGGCAGCAGAGCTTGTGCCACCATGGCAGCAGCTGCCTGGGGCACTGGGCTTCTCTATTCCCTACTGCACACTGCCAGTACGTTTTCTCAAGCACTGTGCCGAGGTAAAGTTGTGAACCAGTTCTTCTGTGAAATCCCCCACATCCTCAAGCTCTCCTGCTCAGAATCAGGCTCTCTCAGGGAAACTGGATTTATAGTGCTTAGTGTTCTTGCCGTATATGGGTGTTTTGCTTTCATTCTTTTCTCCTATGTGCAGATCTTCAGGGCCGTGCTGAGGATGCCCTCTGAGCAGGGACGGCACAAAGCCTTCTCCACGTGCCTCCCTCACCTGGCCGTGGTCTCTCTCTTTGTCAGCACGGACTTTCTGGCCTACCTGAAACCCCATTCCCTGGTCTCCCCATCCCTGGACCTGGTGGTGTCATTTCTGTACTCGGTGGTGCCTCCAGCACTGAACCCCCTCATCTACAGCATGAGGAACCAGGAGCTCAAGGATGCAGTGAGGAAAATTATGTCATGGACACATTTCAGCAGCAATAAACTTCTCATCTGTCTTTACAAATGAGTCACAGCCTTCCTTACTGTGGGCCTATTTGTGTTCTTTTATGTTTATAGAATTTATTTATTTATATGAATAGGTGCATTCTTCTTTACTGTTCATATGTGTATATATATAATTGTTCTAAGAGGTTATCATGTTCCTAAAAATGTGTTTGGATTCCTTCCATTTCTACTTAGGCATCTCCCTGCTCTCTTTCTCCTGAAGGCCATAGGAACTCTGGGTTAGTACTGATTGCCCCACAGCCTCTGTGTGATTCTTCTGAATCTGCAGGGTAAGGAGATGCCAGTGGGCACTGTGGAGGCAGTGGGGATGCAGCAGGAACGGAACGGGAGGCTGGAGGAAGACTCCTCGGGCATACCTGTGCACACATAGTGCCTTTGATAATGGCCCATTGTCATTCCAAGCATTTTGCACACCCCCAGACTCCCAGGGAGAGGTTTTATCAGCACTCTTCCCTGTCCACCTGGGTCTGCTGCCCACTCTGATCAACACGGCCAGCAGAGAGACACCCATCAATGGCCAAACAGATCAGAGGAAGGATGGGGTCTGATGGGAGTTGATGTGGTTGTGAAATTTCCCTGAAGAATCAAGTATGACCTGGAGCCCTATGACCTTGCTGCTGTTGCTCAGTCCCTATCCTAGGCAGAAGTCCCTGTGACAGTCTCCCACCTCTCATGCAAGCCATAACCCCAAAGACAACCCTGGCACAAGATGAGCGTGCTGGGTGGTAGATGGAGCACCAGGATCTGGTTGTGACTATGGGCAGAATGAGCCTTCTGCTCAGCCCACTGCAAGGATGGCAGCCTCTGAGAGCTCACAAGGGGAAGGAGCTGGCAAAGGTGATCCTGGGGCCCTGCAGACCACCCCATGCCCGTGGGGCCACAAAGCAAGGTGCCTCAGGGCACAGACCCAGCAGAGCTTCCTGTTGCATGAACAGAAAGGAGATACTGTTGAAGGAAGCTACCACCAGCCCCAGACCTCATACCAGTGGTTCCCAGCAATGCTATCACCGTAATCTGCTGAGGGCTGATGGCTGAAATGGGGCCATTCCACTTTGTTACTGGGCTCAGTGCCTGCACTGGGGAATGGGCAGCCTGGCTCAGACCCTCTCCTGGCCCAGAGCTCAGCAGAGCACAGAACAGGGCTGGCCGTGTGCTGTATGGGACATAGTGGGGACCCACAAATCACCAGGAACTCAGGTTTCTCTGCAGGTTTCACTGCACACTTGGAAACAGCTATTGAATTTGGTGTCCCTTTCACCTTAATATATTAATTGAAACTACACCTAACCCACAACACATTTGACTAATATTTTATATAATTTAAAAGATTTCCAACACTGAAATCAGCTCACAGTCAGTTAGGATTTCACATCCCTCTTATTCCTTATTCTTTTTATTCCTGTTTACTGTAATTGAAGTGATTTGCTACGTTTGCATTTCATCGTTGTTGTCTCACCTCCTGACCTATTTTCCCTATCCTTATTGATAACTTCCTAAATTACCCCTGTGTGCCAGTCAGTAATTCCTGTTCTTGCTGTCACACCCAGTCTGTTGTGTCACTGCAGCGCGGGTTATGATTCACTTCTGAATGCTTTGGTCACTGCTGAACTCCAGACCATTCCAATAACTGCACTCTGGATACCGAAGTGAAGGTTGCTGTGTTACAGAAATACACTTATCTACCAGGTGCCAGCTGTAAGCAAAGAAACAATCCAATAAACAATTATTTCCTTGTTTGTGCAATAACAAGATGAATTTTACTGTAACACATACATTGTCTGTGGATTTACGGTGCTTTGTTTAGCTCAGTATTTTCAGGATGTAAATGGGAAATGAGTATTTTCCCAAAGCTTCATTACATTTCGTGGTTCTCTATGGTCAGAATGATGGTGTGGACGCTTTGACAATACATCAGTTACACAGACAGGTACAAAAATCCTCCCGGACTTCTGAAAGGCCTTTGGCATGGTCCCACATCACATCCTTATCTCTGTGGAGAGATGTGTGAGGTGGATTTGAAGGGTGGACTGCTCTTTGGATAAGAAATTGGTTGGAAGGTCGCAGCCAAAGGACTGTTACCAAATGACATTTTCCAAATGGGTCTCTGGGAAATGGGCTCCACCAGGTGGAGGCCGATCACAAGTGGTGTCCCCAGGGGTCAGCCTTGGGACCAGAGCTCTTCAACGCCTATCAGTGGCATGGATGATGAGATAGAGTGCACCCTCAGCAAGTTTGCTTGTGTCACCAAGCTGTGTGGTGCAGTTGGAACAACAGAATGAAGGAGTGCCATCCAGAGGGACCTGGACAGGCTTGAAAAGTGGGCCCAATGAAACACCATGAGGTTTAACAAGATCAAGTGCAAGGTTTTGCACTTGTGTTGGAACAATCGCAGGTATGAATACAGACTGCGGGAACTCCTACTTGTGAGCAGTCCTGTGGGGAAGGACTTACAGGTCATGGGAGATGGAAACGTTAACAGGAGTGCTTGCAGCCTGAGAGGCCAACTGTACCCTGGGCTGCATCAACAGAGAGGTGGCCATCAGAGTGATGGAGGGCACTGTCCTTCTCGAGTCTGCTTGCATTTGTGCATGGGATTGCTCTGACCTGTATGAATATCCTGGGTGAGTAAAAGACAGAGTAAAGTATGAGTGAACCAGAGGAAAATGTGAGTAAACTTGGAGTGTGTTGCGAGTACATCCTGAGTAAAAAGTGACTAAACACTCCACAAAGTATAAGTAAACCAGAAGAAAAGCATGAGTAAACTCAGAGTAAAGCATGAGAAAACATAAAGTGTGAGTAAGCCTGGTGTAATGTTTGAGTATGCCTTCAGTAAAGTGTGAGTAAAACCCCAAAGTAATGTGTGCGTACACCCGGACTAGAGTGTGAGTACCCCCGTTGTGCAGTGTGAGTCCACATGGAGAAAAGAAAGAATAAAGCTTGAGTAATGTGTGAGTTAAACTCAAAGTAAAGTATGAGTTAAACCCAGAGTAAAGTGTGAGTAAGATGCAGAGTAAAGTGTGAGTAAACACAGTAGTAAAATGTAAGAATCATTTTATTCCCATTCCCCATCACAACCAGTTTTAAGCTCCCTCAATGACCCCTGCCAGCTCCTGGGCTAGGATCCGCTTTCCCTTCAGAGAGGGGTGAGACCCGTCAGCAGTCATCAGGCCAGGTGCCAAGCTAACCGCCCCATGGTCAAAGAACCCCAAGTTCCTGTGGCAGCACCAACCTTCCAGCCTCTTATTCAAAGCCTGCAATTTCCTGGACCACTCCATATCCCTCACCACCACAGAAGAATGAGAGAGGAAAATAACACTTGTGCACCCACTCCTTCAACCATTTGCCCTAA
Source organism: Gallus gallus (assembly GCF_016699485.2). Lineage (NCBI taxonomy): Eukaryota > Metazoa > Chordata > Aves > Galliformes > Phasianidae > Gallus > Gallus gallus. The sequence goes on along the minus strand of NC_052564.1, from coordinate 2,014,150 downwards.
ACCCCTGACGTCCTTTTTGATAGCTCGCAGGCTTCCCTGAGCAATTTCATCACTGCCTACCTGAACTGTCAGTAATGGGCAGTAATCAGAGGAGCAAACCAGACCCGGGACTTTTCTGGCAATGTCGCTGATGTGGGCCCCAGGGAGGCAGCACACCTCCCTACAGGTCAGGTCGGGCCTGCAAATGGAGCCCTCCATGCCCCAGAGAAGGGAATCACCCACCACAATTTCCCTCCTGCCTTTCCTGACAGAGACAATTTCAAGGCATGGGGGTGACTGCCTCAGCCTAGGCTCCCTCCTAAACAGATCCTGCCTGGCCTCCCCACTCATGTCCCCTTCAATTTCCAGCATCTCAAGCCTGTTGCTTAGTGGGACCTGGGTTAGTGGGGTTGGCAGGCAGGGGGTGCGCCAATGATGCTGAGCTGGGATACTCTTCCAACCCTCCTTCTCTGTCAGCTCTGTCGGACTTTGACAGGGCAGGGGGTCCACCACTTCTGTGCGGGTATTGCCCTGGCACCCTTCCCTCTGACACACCAGTGAGACATATATGTATACGTCATAAGTATTACCCTTTCCTTTGATCTCTCTTAGGAAATAGCTTTATTTCAGCCCACGAGTTGTATAGCCAAATTGTCTTCCCCATCCCACTGGGAAGGGGGCAGTGCACAAAGCACTGTGTGGGGCTCAGCCACCCAGCAGGTGAAACCACCACAGTCATTTTGTTGCCCAATGTGGGGCTCCTAGAGTTGAGATAACAGCAGTGAGCAAACGACCACGTGGTGCTGAGCCACCTTCCATGTCAAAACACAGCACTGCCCTGAGTCCATAACAGATCACCTTGGGACTCTGAAACTGTCCCCGTCACTCAGTGGAGAGCATCAGAAGATCTTGAGGTCTCTTCTCAGGGAGCAGCTCCGAAAGTATTGTCCTTACACCATTCCTTTGGAAGAGGGCTCCAGTTCTCTGGTCCTGCTCTGAAGAGCCCCTCTTGTAATGGCGCTGCAGCAAGGAGACCAACTCTGACACAGCGCTTCATATTGCCGCCTACTGACTGCAGCCCCGGAGTGCTGCTGTAAAGACAACAGGGCTATGGTGAGACACACAAGACCTTCAGGTCTGCACAAATGCAAGGACTTGAGAGCAGTGTAAAGAGAGCAGGGATGAAAAGAGCGTGTTGTGCTGCTGTCCATGGCTGTACCTCCCCCAGATCCAGATCCAGGTAAGGCAGGAAGAGAGAAGAGCAAAGGAAACGTACTTTTTCCAAGCTTTTTTTACTCTCTTTAATCTATTCAGGGATTCTGGTTCCGTATTTGCATGAGCTCTTGCTGTGAGAAAATAGAAAGTAGATAGGAAAGAAGAAGGGGAATAGATTGCAACTTTTTTTACAGATTACTGTGTCACACTTACACACAAAAACAAACAAACAAAAAAAAACCAAACATACATAAAATATGAAAAACCATCACTGGGAATCACGTGAGGAAGATGGGCACTTTACTGAAGGTGGAATAGTGCACATATTGCAACAGTTTGCGGAGGGCATGCTTGATCTCCTTGTTCCTCATGCTGTAGATAATAGGGTTCAGTGTTGGAGGAACCACAGAGTACAGAAGTGCAACTGTCAGATCTATGAATGGGGAGGAGATAGAGGGGGGCTTCACGTAGGCAAAAAAGCCTGTGCTGACAAACAGAGAGACCACGGCCAGGTGAGGGAGGCACGTGGAGAAGGCTTTGTTCCGCCCCTGCTCAGAGGGCATCCTCAGCACGGCCCTGAAGATCTGCACATACGACACAACAATGAAGACAAAACACCCAAGACATGCACAGACACTAAAAAGGAGTAACCCAACTTCCCTGAGATAGGATTCTGAGCAGGAGAGCTTGAGGATCTGGGGGATTTCACAGAAGAACTGATCCACAGCATTGCCTTGGCACAGAGGCAGGGAAAATGTATTGGCAGTGTGCAGCAGGGAATAGAGAAGCACAGTGCCCCAGGCTGCTGCTGCCATGGTGGCACAAGCTCTGCTGCCCAGCAGGGTCCCGTAGTGCAGGGGCTTGCAGATGGCAACGTAGCGGTCATAGGACATGATGGTGAGAATGCAGTACTCTGCTGAGATGAAGAAGACAAAGAAAAAGACCTGTGCAGCACATCCTGCGTAGGAGATGTGCCTGGTGTGCCAGAGGGCATTGGCCATGGCTTTGGGGAGAGTGGTGGAGATGCAGCCCAGGTCGAGGAGGGCGAGGTTGAGGAGGAAGAAGTACATGGGGCTGTGCAGGCGGTGGTCGCAGGCTACGGCTGTGCTGATGAGGCCGTTGCCCAGGAGGGCAGCCAGGTAGATGCCCAGCAAGAGCCAGAAGTGCAGGAGCTGCAGCTGCCGCGTGTCTGCCAACGCCAGGAGGAGGAACTCGCTGATGGAGCTGCTGTTGGGCATCCGCGGTTCCTGGGCATGGAGTCCTATTCAGGGTGCAGAAGATAATGACAAGACAACGCAATTCTCAGAATCACTCATCCCACTGTACTCTAACATGTTTTCATTCTCTTAGTACAATATTCCTTTATTACCATAACTTGAATTTATTTTCATGAAGTTCCGCATTCCAGAAGCAGAAGAACCTTATGGAGCTTTTGCCTTCCTTTCATTTCCTAATCTTATCCCATCTCCCTGGATATTTTCATCTGCTTTCATGTCTCATCTCTTTACCCCAACTGCTCTTAGAGCCCACAGTGCCAACCTCTGTGTCCTTCAATTTCTGTTGGATAATGCTGCCTGTTTGTAGGATAAGTGTGTTATTCATGTCTGCAGAAAACAGCAATCATTTCAACTGGTTCCATTCTTCGAGAAATGAGAGGCTGAAAGCACATTCTTTGTGACTGTATACAAAAGAAGTGATTGATTAAAGTACAATTCAGTAGGTTCTGAGATATGTTCAAAGTTGACAGCCGATTTTAGATTTATGCCTCCAGTCCATTTCCCTTCCCTCAGAATAGGAAAGGGAAAATCTCAGCCTTTTTCCTCCTCTTGCAAAGTGCATTTGGAAACACCTTGTGGTGCAGTGTAGCTGTGAGCCCCCTGCCCCAGGCAGCAGCTGTGGCAGCAGAAGGCCCCTGCCCTGCCCTGCCGGGGGGCTCCTTCCCCCCACACGTCTCCCCGCAGCGCCCTGGGCAGCTCCCCGGGCAGGCTGAGTGCTGAGCCTGGCAGGCGGCAGAGTCCCTGCCCCGGCACACAGCCCCTGGGGCACAGCAGGGACCCTGCTCTGCACCACAGCCCTTGGCACCCGGCTGCACCCCCGGCTGCACAGCCTGCAGCCGTCCTGGGACACGCAGCCCTCAGGGCTGTGCTCTGACACTACAGCATGGAAGACCTCATCTGGAGCATGTTTTTCTCCACAGTAAGGAAACATGTTGTGTCTTCAGCCTGATCTGCTCTGGGTTGTTTTCAAACTTAGTGATCCCTCCAGGAAAAGTGGCTGCACTGCCTGTAGCCAGAGATTTACCTTGTGAAGAGCTGAGAGCAATATTCCTCCTCCAGTGTGCTCACAGCCTGCTCACACTCCTTTCTCTTCTATCCTCGTGCCACCTGCAGATCTTTCCCCCAGCCCTGCTGAGCTGTGCAGTAGAGCTGCTCCTGTGCACAGCTGTCTCTCTGCAGCACTGCCCACTTGTAGGAGCTCCCTGTGTCCCAGAAGTCTGGTCCAGCTCAGCAGCAGAGGATGTCATTTTTATCCTTCCCACTCATCTCCCCTGAGATGTCCCTGGGGCTCATTTTGACTGTACTTTGAAATCTGCTGCATTAACCACCAAATGACAGTGACCAATTCCAGACACATGGTTAGTCCTACCAGCAAGTGTTTGCTGTAACAAAAAGGGCACACAGAGAAGGACAGGGAGGGGTGGACTTCCCCTGGGCATGGCAGTAATCCAGCTGAGGTAGTGTAGACATATCATCCCTATATGGAAACCCTGGGGCTGAAATGAGCTTGAGCTCCCCACGGGCCCACAGGAGCTGGGGTTCCTCTGGTTCAGTTCAGGTGTGCAGAAGGAGATGCCTGCATATGAGCTCCTGCTCTGAGTCCTTGGTCCTTCAGCGGGGAGTCAGTTGCTCACACACAGACCCTGGGTGGTGACCAAGGTGCCTGGGGTGCTCCTGGATGTGTGCTGGTCCTTGTAAGCTGTGTGGGAAATCCCTGAGATAGACACCTCCCTCCTGAGCAACAGCTGAAGGCCAGAGAGGGGATAGAGGTAGATTTTGTATCTATTATTTTCTTTGAGGATTTTGTATCTTTTTATTTTTTATTCTTTTTTCTGAAAAGGACTACATTTTCCAGAACGATGATAGCAGGACACAGATGCCTTCAGGTACAGAGACACAGACAGTGGTGCCAGTGACAATGCCCTGTGTCTAATATCCAGTGCCCACTGCTGCTCTACCCTGCTGTGTATTTCATGTCCCTCATCCTCCAGGTGTCTCCAGCGCTCCTAAATCAATGGCCATGCAGAAGGGCATGTTTTCAGCAGGCCATCTGGACACACGCTCTTCCCACTGCTCTTCCAGACATTCCTCATCCCTTGCTCTTTCTTCACTCAGATACCTCCCAACTATCTGCTGATCTGTGACCTTCAGAGAGATTACTGGAACCTGTTCCATCTCTCCAAAGTCTGATGGACTCTCTTGTCCACTCCTTTACTGTGATTATATCTATCCCGTCCTATCTCTGTCTAACTCATTTCTTGTACAAAGTATTCCCTTGTGAAAGACAAAACTCAGTAGATGCAGCTTGGACAAGGCATGCAGTTGCATTCAATTCATTCAATTACATCATGTTTCTTTCTGTTTGTTGGCAAAAAAAAAAAAAAAAGGAACTCTTTCATTGCCCACATGCAGCTGGTTCTCTGAGGAAAGCCAGTGGGAGTTGGTGCAAAGGAGGTTTAACAGTGAGCGGGTGACTCCAGAGGAGAAGAGTGATGTGAGGAGAAGTAATGCCAGTCCCATGGGGCCAATGGGAGTAAAAATGGGGTGGGGAAGTTGAGGAGGATATTTGTCCACAACAGTGACAGAGCAAAGTTCATTCAGGGACATCCTGGATCAGTATCAACTTCAAAGTGCTGCTTTAAATTCTTGTTTATACACAACTATAAATAAATGAACGAATAAATAGAATTCTTAAATGCCCATCAGTCTCTTCCTCTTTAAGCTTTCTCCAGATACCTCACCAGTTAGCTGTACAAGTTCTGAACAGCTGAAGAAGATGACAGGAAGGCACAAGGCACAGGAGGGCTCCTTAGGCTGTAATGGGCCTCAGGTGGCATTTCGCTGCTGCTGAGTCCATCAACTACCACTGAAGAGAGAAGATGGCATGAAGGGCTCAAGAAGACCAAGTCAGAAGGAACAGAGAAGTTTCTTGGAATATTAATGGGCTCCACTGAGGGCTACTAACAAGGAATCTTCCCCAGGGACTTGTTAGAGCAGATAATTGGCAGCCATGGTTACAGGCAGGCAAAGGCACTGGGATGGTGGCTGTGATGCTGAGAAAAGCCTCCTTTGTGTTATGAAGCAGAAAGGCCAAGCCCTGAGCCCCAGACCCTTGGCAGGGAGATCCTGTCCCTCCTGCTGGCTCAGGGCCCTTCCTGGGGCAGTGGGACGGAGGATCCCTGGAAGTCAAATGAAAGACAAGGGGGCAGCAGCTCTCAGGCTCTGCACAGTGTGCAATGATGCCGTGAGGCCAAAGTCCCACATGGGCAGTTTGTCCCAGGCTGTGGAATGTGAGAAGGGCCCAGTCTGAACAAGCAGTCAGTGACAACAAAACTTTGAACTTCAGATCTCTGAGGCCCAAGGTGGAGGCATCATTTCCTCACTGGGAGTGTTTGATTCTGGCGATGCCATGTTTAATGCTCGCCCACATGCAGAGCTCCTGACTGACTGCAACACCACACTGCTCATATCAGCTGTGATATAACACAGTGATGCTGAACTCACTGAGATTTTCTCCCCTTAAGTCACAGCGCAGTGACTCTGACATCACAGTAATCCTGACCACTGCCACAGCTCTGTAATTCTGACATCACTGCTCACTACACCACCGAGACAACACAATGACTCAGGTGTCAGAAAGCTCCTATCCACTGCCACAGCACAGTGACTCCAACATCATCATGCTTGTACCAACTATCATAGAATCCTAGAATATCCTGTGCTGGAAAGGACACGCATGGATTATCAAGTCCAACTTCTGGCTCCAAGCAACCACCCAAATAGCTGACCATATCAGTGAGAGTGTTGTCTGAATGCTTCTTGAACTCCAGCAATCTTGGTGCTGTAACTCCTTTCCTTGTGGTCCTCGTCCAGTGCTCTCCTTTGGACACACTCCCATAGTTTATGTCCTTTATGTTCTTTGGTGCCCAGAAGTGCACACAGTGCTCCAGGTGAGGCTGCAGCAGTGCAGAGCAGAGAGGGACAATCCCTTCCCTCACCCAGCTGGTAATGCTGTGTTCACTGCACTCAATGAGACAGTTGGCCTTCTTGGCTGCCTGGGCACACTGCTGACGCACGATCAATTTGATGTTGACCGGGACCCCCAAATCCCTGATAGCAAGACAGCGTCCCATTCCCAGTCAGTGTGTATGTCCAGGGTTGACCCTCCCCAGGTGCGGAATCTGGCACTTGTTCATATTATACTTCATGTGGTTGGTGCTTGTCTCGATCTCTATCTTGTCCTCATCTCTCTGCTAGTCCTCTCCACCCTCAGTGGAAACAACAGCTCCACCCAAGTTTGCATTGTCAGCAGACTTGCTCAGAACATCCTCTGGTCCTACTTGCAAGTCACTGATGAAAACTTTAAGGAGAAGTGTCCTCTAAATGGAGCCCTGGGGAACCCTGCTAGTGGCCAGCCACCAGTCTGATTTGCTGAAATCTTTCGGTCCCGTCTCATTGGCCATATGCTCACCCATCATATTATGTTTCTGTCTAGCCCTTTGCAGAACACTTTGTCCTGAAGAATACGGTGAGGAACAGTATTAAAATCCTATATGAAATCCTAAGCAATAACATCAGTTGGCTTCCTTTCATCAATTAGATGGGTGACTTCTTAATAAAAGGACCTTAAGTTCAACAGGACCTTCCCTTCATGAACTCGTGTTGGCTGTTTCCAATGACAGAATTTTCTTTCAGGTGTTTTTCAGTAACTCCCAGCATCATTTTCTCCATAATTTTATCAGGCACCGAATTGAGAATGTGAGGTCCGTGATTGCTGATTTCATCTTTCTTGCTCTTCTCTCAAACTGGAACAGTATTTGCCAGCTTCCTGTCAAATGGGAACTGGCATGATTCTAGACTTCTTCTAATGCCACTCAAATGAGAGGTGTCATCAGTGAAAGAATGTAGATGTACCATTGCTTTGTAATGTCTTGAATGGCAGAGTGTGACAAAGACACCAGAAAGGAAGATCTGACTCTTCTTTTGTGAGCACATCCATTTGGTCAGAGGAATAACATGACATACTCCATGGGGACAGATGCAAAAGGCACACTGGGTGCCCTAAGCACAGGGCTGTGGTGGCATTTAGGATGGCCAAGAATACCTCCCTTCTGGCCCTCAGCTGATGCTCAGGAAGGAGGTGTCTATCTCAGAGATTTTCCACCACACTTCACAAGCACCAGCACACAACTAGGATCACCCCAGGCACCTTGGGCAGCTCTGAGTGTGTCTGTGTGAGCAATGCAGTCCCTGTTGAATAAAGACCAAAGAGTCAGATGAGGGGCTCACACACAGACACCTCACTGTACACATCTGAACTCAGCTAAGAGGACATATGGCTCCCATGGACCTCTGGGGAACTGATCCCATTTCAGTCCCAGGTTTTCCATCAGTGGATGAGATGCCGAAACCTGGGGCTAGGATGGCATGGTGTGACAGTAATAAGACAAATGGAAATGCCTTTAAAGTACAGAGGGGAGATTTTAGTTCAGCTTTTAGGAACAAATTTTCTACTCAAAGGAAGTGGAACAGGTTGCCCAAAGATATTCTGTGTGCCCCATCGCTGGAGGCATTCAAGGTCAGGATGGATGGGATCCTGGGCAGCCTGATCTGTGGTTGGCAGTCCTGCCCATGGCTGGGGGCTTGGAACTAGGTGCACTTTAAAGTCCCCTCCAACCTAAGCCTTTCTATGATTCTGTAATTTCATGCTTGCACTCCCTCAGATTTACCACTACCCAGACAGGGGAACTCCACCCCACCCTGTCCTTGTCTGTCATTTTTGTTACGGGTCATGAGCAGAGGTTCCCAGATTTGGCATTTACTTCTCTCATGGTCAAACTTCTTTGATACGAACAACCGTGCTTCTGGAATCCAGTGGACATGCTGATTGATTGAGCTGACTTTGAAGTAGGTTCTGCAGTGATGACTGTGCAGTCTTGCAGGAAACTGTCAGCTCAGGAGGGCCGTGGATATCTGCAGGGAAAGAAGGAAATCATCACCTCTGCTGCTGAGCTGGGCCGGACTCCTGGGACACAGGGAGTTCATACAAGTGGCAGGGCAGCAGAGAGACAGCTGTGCCCATGAGCAGCTCCTGTGCACCAAACAGAAGGGCTGGGCCGTGATCTACAAGAGACAGGAACGAGAGTAGGAAGAGAGCTTACAGGCTGTGTGGAATGTGATCAGGCTGTGAGCTCACTGAACAAGCACTGCTCACAGTCTTTGAGAAGGTAAGACTTATGCTACAGGCAGTGATTTCCTGGAGGAATCACTGAAGCTGGGACATCCCATTGAAGACCTGGCTGCAGACAAGCTGTTTTTTTACATCATGACAAAGACCAGCTCCATATGAGATCTTTCTTGCTGCAGCATCAGGGCACAGCCCTGAGGGCTGCATGTCCCAGGACGGCTGCAGGCTGTGCAGCCGGGGGTGCAGCCGGGTGCCCAGGGCTGTGGTGCAGAGCAGGGTCCCTGCTGTGCCCCAGGGGCTGTGTGCCGGGGCAGGGACTCTGCCGCCTGCCAGGCTCAGCACTCAGCCTGCCCGGGGAGCTGCCCAGGGCGCTGCGGAGAGACGTGTGGGGGGAAGGAGCCCCCCGGCAGGGCAGGGGCCTTCTGCTGCCACAGCTGCTGCCTGGGGCAGGGGGATCACAGCTACGCTGCACCCCAGAATGTTTCCAAGGACACTCTGTATGAGGAGAGGCAAGGCAGGGATTGTCTTCTTTCTAATCTTAGGGATGGGAAAAAGACTGGAGGCACAAATCTAAAAGGGGCTGTCAACAGCAGGAGAGATTCTACATGCAAGGAAATGCTGTGAGTTGGTGAAATGAATATTAGGTGTTGTTTGCATGTTGTATGGTAATGAGGCATTGCTGAAGTACGTTGAGAATATGCTGACTACTTAGTGATGGGTAGTAGATTCCTCTGCTCTCATCAGGGTCTGACTTCTTTTCACAGTGTTATGGGGGTGCAATCATTCTCCATCTTCCTAACTTGTCGAGCTCAGAGCAATTAGAAACATGCCCACCATCTCCACTTACTCCGCACCAAGCAGCTGTGAATCCCTTTGCCTCTCGGGTCTCATAGGCAGTCATACTGAGTGCACCAGAAGCACTCAGAATTTCTCAATTCAGCAAACACTCCATGGACACACTGAG
>NC_052564.1:1787947-1853657 GCF_016699485.2 Gallus gallus | reverse complement strand
TGGGGGGCTCCTTACCCCCCCACATCGCCCCACAGCGCCCTGGGCAGCTCCCCGGGCAGGCTGAGTGCTGAGCCTGGCAGGCGGCAGAGTCCCTGCCCCGGCACACAGCCCCTGGGGCACAGCAGGGACCCTGCTCTGCACCACAGCCCTGGGCACCCGGCTGCACCCCCGGCTGCACAGCCTGCAGCCATCCTGGGACACGCAGCCCTCAGGGCTGTGCTCTGACACTGCAGCACAGAAGCCCTCAGCTGGAGCAGGTCCTTCCCCACAGTTAGGAAACATTGTGTCTTCAGCCTGATCTGCTATGAGTTGTCTCAAATTCATGATACCTCCAGGAAAAGCAGCTTCATGGCCTGCAGCGAGAGACTTACCTTGTCAAGAGCTGTGAGCAATCCTCCTGCAGTGAGCTCTCAGCCTGCTCACAGCCCATACATCCTGTAATCCCTCTCTTCTTTCTCTTCTCTCCTCATGACACCTGCAATTCATTCCCTCAGCCCTGCTCTGCTGTGCAGAAGAGCTGCTCCTGGGCACAGCTGCCTCTCTACAGAACTGCCCACTTGTAGGATCTCCCCGTATCCCTGGAGCCTGGCCCAAAACAGCAGCTGAGGATTTCATTTTTATCCTCCCCACTCATCTCCCCTGAGATGTCCCTGGGTCTCCACAGCCAACAGCTCCTGAAAGACAACAGCATCATGACTGTACTCGGAAATCAACTGCATTAACCACCAAATGTCCAGTGGACAGTGACCAACTCCAGACACATGCTTAGTCCTACTGGAGAGTGTTTGCTGTAACAAAAAGGGCACACAGAGAAGGACAGGGAGGGGTGGACTTCCCCTGTGCAAGGCACTGATTCAGCTGAGGCAGTGCAGGCATCTCATCCCTAGATGGAAACCCTTGGGCTCGAATGGGATTCAGCTCCCCACTGACCTACAGGAGCTGGGATTTCTCTGGATCAGATCAGGTGTGCACAGTGAGTTGCCTGCATGTGAGCTCCTGCTCTGAGTCCTTGGTCCTTTCCTTCCTGACCTCACTGTTGATTAGTTGGACTGGGCTTCTTGGAATCCTAGGTGCCAGAGACAGGTGGGAAATGCTGGTGGAAGGCAGATGTGCCCTTGGTGAAAGAGGAGGTGATCAGGGAATACCTAAGCAAACAGGATCCTGAGTGACAGGAATCACAGAACTCTTAAAGGGCCTGGCTTGGAAAAGACCTTAAAGACCATCCAGTTCCAACCCCCTTGGTGTGGGCAGGGCTGTCAGCCAGTAGATCTGGATGCCTGGGGCCCTCGGCATCTTCAACATATCCAGGGATGTGTCACCCACTATTTCTTTGTGATTCCTGTTCCACACCTGTTCCATGCCCCACACCATGATCCTAGGAATGGTTGGAGTGTGTTCCAAATGTCTAATGTCAGGTCACCCAGTGAGGCTCTGCAGTCTTTGCCCATGGAGGTTTTCAAAATGCATCAGGAGCAAATGCTGAACAACTTGGTCTGTCCCTCTTTGTCCCGGGTTGGACTGCAGACATCCCCCAGGTTCCCTTCCAGCCTGGGATATCATGTGATCCCATGTGCTCATGGCCTATTGCTGATGGGAAGAGAGCAGATGTTTCCAGAGCAAGAAGCATCCTGTGCTGCATGTGACCATCGAAAACAAGGACTGAGAGCACGAAGACAGATCAGAACCACAGTGTGACTCTGTCAGTGCAAAGACTGAGAGCTGTCACAGAAGGTTCTGGGCAGGGAAATTCTGGGGGGACTCCAGGCTCTGTGCAAGACACAAATGGATCTCCTTTTCTTGTTGAAGCTGTAAGGCTGAAAGATGTTCTTGTCAATAAAACTGAAGCAAAGTTCAGAGACAAAGACGGAAATGAGCAAAAATGTGTTCACGCACTTCTCAACTTCAGAAATACTCCTAAGTTCTTTTTCATTTTAAGTTGTAACACCAGACGTTGAGGCAATTTTAAGTAATTTTTATAATTATAATTCATTTTACAGAATGGACAGTGCTTTCCAGAATTGTGTTTGCACGACAGATGTCTTCAGGTACAGCGACACAGACAGCGGTGCCAGTTGCAATGCCCTGTGACTAATGCCCAGCGTCCACCGCTGCTCTACCCTGCTGCGTATTTCATGTCCCTCATCCTCCAGGGGTCTCCAGGTCTGCTAAATTAATGACCATGTCGAAGGCCATGTTTTCAGCAGGCATCCGGACACACGCTCTTCCCACTGCTCTCCACATTTCCCCATCCCTTGCTCTTTCTTCGTTCAAATACCTCCCAACTACCTGGCTGATCTGTGACCTTCAGGGAGATTACTGGAACCTGCTCCATCTCTCCAAAGTCTGATGGACTCTCTTGTCAACTCCTTCACTGTGATTATATTTATCCCTTCCTATCTCTGTCTAACTCATTTCTTGTACAAGTACTCCTTGTGAAAGAAAAATCTCAGTAGATGCAGCTTGGATAAGGCATGCAGTTGATCACTGTGTTTTTCTGTTCATTCAATTGCATCACATTTCTTTCTGTTTGTTGGCAGAAAAGAGAAATCTGTCATTGCCCACGTGCAGCTGGTTCTCTGAGGAAAGCCAGTGGGAGTTGGTGCAAAGGAGGTTTAACAGTGAGCGGGTGACTGCAGAGGAGAAGAGTGATGTGAGGAAAAGTGATGCTAGTCCCATGGGGCCATGAATAGAAAGGGATGGGGAAAGCTTAAGAGGACGTTTGTCCATAACAGTGAAGGAGCAAAGCTCATTATGGGACATCCTGGGTCAGAATCAACTGCCAAGTACTGTTTTAACTTATTGTTTAAATACAGCTATCAATAAATAAATAACTGGACTTTTTAAATGACCATTGAACTCTTCCTCTTTAAGCTCTCTCCAGATACCTCTCCAGTTAGCTGTACAAGTTTCGAACACCTGAAGAAGATGACAGGAAGGTGCAAGGCACAGGACGGCACCTTAGGCAGTAATGGGCCCTATGGGGCATTTGCTGCTGAGTCCATCAACCTTCAGTGCAGAGAGGAGACTGCACAAAGTGCTCAAGAAGACCAAGTCAGAAGGAACAGAGAAGTTTCTTGGAGTATTAATGGGCCCCACTGAGGGCCACTAACAAGCAAGCTTCCCCAGGGACTTGTTAGAGCAGAGAATTGGAAGCCATGCTGACAGGCAGGCAAAGGCACTGGGATGGTGGCTGTGATGCTGAGAAAAGCCTCCTTTGTGTTATGAAGCAGAAAGGCCAAGCCCTGAGCCCCAGACCCTTGGCAGGGAGATCCTGTCCCTCCTGCTGGCTCAGGGCCCTTCCTGGGGCAGTGGGATGCAGGTTTGCATGAGGTCAAATGAAAGACAAGGGGACAGCAGCTCCCAGGCTCTGCATGGGGTGCAAGGATGCCATGAGGCCCATGTCTTGGTTGGGCTGTTTGTCCTGTGGACTGTGGGATGTGAGAAGGGCCCAGTCTGAACAAGCAGTCAGTGACAACAGAAGTTTGAACTTCAGATCTCTCAGGCCCAAGGTGGAGGCTCCATTTCTTCACTGTTTGGTTCTGGGGATGCCATGTTTGATGCTCACCCACATGCAGAGCTCCTGACTGACTGCAACACCACTGTGCTCATATCAGCTGTGATATAACACAGCGGTGCTGAACTCACTGAGCTTGTCTCCCCTTAACAGCGCAGTGACTCTGACATCACTGTAATCCTGACCGCTGCCACAACTCAGTAATTCTGACATCACTGCTCTCTACACCACCGAGACAACACAATGACTCAGGTGTCAATAAGCTCCTATCCACTGTGACAACATAGTGACTCCATCATCATGCTTCTACCCACGATCATAGAATCCTAGAATATCCTGAGCTAAAAAGGACACACAAGGATTTTCAAGTCCAACTTCTGCCTCCAGGCAACTACTCAAATGGCAGACCATATCACCGAGTGTTGTCTGAATGCTTCTTGAACTCCAGCAATCTTGGTGTTGTAACTCCTTTCTTGGGGTTCTCCTCCAGTGCTCTCCTTTGGACACACTCCCATAGTTTTATGTCCTTTATGTTCTGTGATGCCTAGAAGTGCACCCAGTGCTCCAGGTGAGGCTGCGGCAGTGCAGAGCAGAGAGGGACAATGACCTTCGCTCAACCAGGACCCCCACATCCCTGATAAAAAGACAGTGTCCCATCCGCAGTCAGTGTGTATGTCCAGGGTTGACCCTACCCAGATGCGGAATCAGTCCCTTGTTCTTGTTATACTTCATGTGGTTGCTGCATGCCCAGTTCTCTAACTTGTCCACATCTCTCTGCAAGCCTCTCCACCCTCAGTGGAGGCAACAGCACCTCCCAATTTGGTATCATCAGCAAACTTGCTCAGAACATCCTCTGGTCCTACATGCAAGTCACTGATGAAAACTTTAAGGAGAAGTGGCCCTAAATGGAGCCCTGGGGAACCCTGCTAGTGACCGTCCCCCTGCCTGATGGAACACGTTCACTGTAATCCTTTGGGCCCGTCTCATTGGCCAAATGCTCACCCATCGCATTATGTTTATGCCTAGTGGTTTTGCAGGAAATCTTATCCTGAAGGATACTGTGAGGAACAGTATTCAAAGTTCTACCCAAATCCTAATAGTTAACATCAGTTGGCTTCCTTTGGTCAATTACATGGGTGACTTCTTACTGAAAGGACATCAAGTTAAATAGGACCTTCCCTTCATGAACTCGTGTTGGCTGTGACCAATGGCATAATTGTCCTTCAGGTGTTTTTCAGTGATTCCCAGCATCATTTTCTCCATAATTTTACCAGGAACTGGAGTGGGAATGACACATCCGTAACTGCTGATTTCATCTTTCTTCCTCTTCTTTCAAACTGGAACAACGTCTGTGAGATTCCTCTGAAATGGGAACTGGCATGACCCTAGGCTTCTTCTGATGCCATTCAAATGAGAGCCCAGAGCAAAATAAGGTGTCATCAGTGAAAGAATGTAGACGTACCAAAGTTTTGGTAGAGCATTTGGTAATGCCTTGAACTCCAGAGTATGACACAGATGGAGCAGAGAGGAAGATCTGGCTCTTTTGTTGTGAGCTCATCCATTTGGTCAGCGAAATAACACGACATGCTCCATGGGGACAGATGCAAAAGGCACACTGGGTGCCCTGAGCACAGGGCTGTGGTGGCATTTAGGATGGCCAAGAATACCTCCCTTCTGGCCCTCAGCTGATGCTCAGGGAGGAGGTGTCTATCTCAGAGATTTTCCACCACGCTTTACAAGCACCAGCACACAACTAGGATCACTCCAGGCACCTTGGGCATCTCTGAGTGTGTCTGAGTGAGCAATGGAGTCCCTGTTGAATAAACACCAAGCATTCAGATGAGGGGCTCACACACAGACACCTCACTGTGCACATCTGAACTCAACTAAGAGGACATAAGGCTCCCATGGAGCTCTGGGGTACTGATCCCATTTCAGCCCCAGGTTTTCCATCAGCGGATGAGATGCCGAACCCTACGGTTGGGATGAGATGGTCTGATAGTAATAGGAGAAAGGGTAATGGCTTTAAATTGGAGGGAGGAGATTTTGGTTTCATGTTAGGAACAAATTGTCTACTCAAAGGAAGTGGAACAAGTTGCCCAAAGAAGTTTTTTGTGCACCATCCCTGGAGGCATTCAAGGTCAGGATGGATGGGATCCTGGGCAGCCTGATCTGGTGGTTGGCATCCCTGCCCACGGCTAGGGGCTTGAAACTAGGTTCACTTTGAAGGTCCCTCTAACCTAAGCCATTGAATGATTCTGTAATGTTATGCCTGCACTACATCAGCGCTATCACTGCCCAGAACAGGAGAAGTCAACCCCTCCCTGTCCTTATCTGTGTGACTTTTATCATACTGGTCATGAGCAGAGGTTTCCTGATTTGACATTTGCTTCCGTCGTGGTCCGATTTCTTTTAGTTGGAACATCCATGCTTTTGAAATCCTCTGGACATGTTGATTAATTGAGCTGACTTTGAAGTACGTTCCGCAGTGATGACCGTGCTGCCTTGCAGGAGCTGTCAGCTCATGAGGGCCATGGATACATCCAGGGAGAGCTGTGGGGAGAAGGAAATCACCTCCTCTGATGCTGAGCTGAGCTGGTCCCCTGGGACACAGAACGCTCATACAAGTTGGCAGAGCTGAAGGGAGACAGCTGTGCCCAGGAGCAGCTCCTGTACACCTCAGGTGGCATGGGAAGGAAAGAGAAATTAGAGGGAATATACAAACAGTTCATGGTAACAGCAGGCTGTGAGCTCACTGGAGGAGCATATTTCACAGCCCTTGATACGGTAAGGGTCTGGCTGAATGCAATGCAGGTGCATTTACAGGAGGGATGGCTAAATTTGGGACACTCCAAAGCAGATCAGACTGCAGACACTCTGTGTCTTTATCATGGAAATAGGTCTGCTCCCAACCAGGGCTTCCGTGAGCACAGCCCTGAGGGCTGCGTGTCCCAGGACGGCTGCAGGCTGTGCAGCCGGGGGTGCAGCCGGGTGCCCAGGGCTGTGGTGCAGAGCAGGGTCCCTGCTGTGCCCCAGGGGCTGTGTGCCGGGGCAGGGACTCTGCCGCCTGCCAGGCTCAGCACTCAGCCTGCCCGGGGAGCTGCCCAGGGCGCTGCGGGGAGATGTGTGGGGGGAAGGAGCCCCCCGGCAGGGCAGGGCAGGGGCCTTCTGCTGCCACAGCTGCTGCCTGGGACAGGGGGATCACAGCTACACTGCAACCCTGAGTGTTACCAACAGCACTTTGCAAGAGGAGAGACAAGGCAGGGATTTTTCTTTTATATCCTTAGGGAGGGGAAAAGGATTGGAGGCAGAAAACTAAAAGGGGCTGTCAACTTTGAACACAGCTCTGACACTCCCGCATTATTCTTTCCTCATTCACTTTTTTTGTAAACGATCACAGAGAATGAGCTTTCATCCCTTCTTTGCTTACAGGATATAATCCGTTGAAGTTAAGGTTGTTTTCTGCAGACATGTATAGTGCACTTATCGTGCAAACTGGCAGAGTTCTCTAAGACTAATTTTAGTGCACAGTGGCTGGGCTTGGGGGATCTAAAAGCAGTTGGAAGTAAAGATATGAGACATAGAAACTGCTCCGAAGAGAAAAATATTCAGGCAGCTGGGATATGGTTATGAAATGAGAGGAAAGTAAGAGCTCCTTAACCATCTCCTTCTAAAGGGATGCTGAAGCTCATGGAATTGAACACAAACTATGGAGATAAAGGAACATATTCCAAAGATAAAGAAAAATTTTGTAGCATGTCGGGAGGACTGTTTCTGAGGAGGGTCTTGACTCATCATTATCTTATGCACTCTTTAAGCTTCAACTCTTAAGGGAAGGGGAAGCTCATGAAAATAAACTGAAGTTATGGAGTTAAATGAACATTTTCCAAAGTGAAGGAAAAAAATTTACAGCATGACGGGAGGCGTTTCTCAGAGAATGGTCTTGTCTTGTCATTATCTTCTGCACTCTGAACAGGACTCCATGCCCAGGAACCGCAGATGCCCAACAGCAGCTCCGTCAGCGAGTTCCTCCTCCTGGCGTTGGCAGACACGCGGCAGCTGCAGCTCCTGCACTTCTGGCTCTTGCTGGGCATCTACCTGGCTGCCCTCCTGGGCAACGGCCTCATCAGCACAGCCGTAGCCTGCGACCACCGCCTGCACACCCCCATGTACTTCTTCCTCCTCAACCTCGCCCTCCTCGACCTGGGCTGCATCTCCACCACTCTCCCCAAAGCCATGGCCAATGCCCTCTGGGACACCAGGCACATCTCCTACGCAGGATGTGCTGCACAGGTCTTTTTCTTTGTTTTCTTCCTCTCTGCAGAATGTTGCGTTCTCACCATCATGTCCTATGACCGCTACATTGCCATCTGCAAGCCCCTGCACTACGGGACCCTGCTGGGCAGCACAGCATGTGCCACCATGGCAGCAGCTGCCTGCGGCTCTGGGCTTCTCTATTCCCTGCTGCACACTGCCAATACATTTTCACTGCCTCTGTGCCAAGGCAATGCTGTGGATCAGTTCTTCTGTGAAATCCCCCACATCCTTAAGCTCTCCTGCTCACAGTCCTATCTCAAGGAAATTGGGCTTATTGCGCTTAGTGTCCTTGTGTTTTTTGGGAGTTTTGTCTTCATTGTAGTGTCCTATGTGCAGATCTTCAGAGCTGTGCTGAGGATGCCCTCTGAGCAGGGACGGCACAAAGCCTTCTCCACGTGCCTCCCTCACCTGGCTGTGCTCTCCCTGTTTCTCAGCTCTGCCTTTTTTGCCTACCTGAAGCCCTTCTCCATTTTCTCCCCATCCCTGGATCTGACAGTGGCACTTCTGTATTCAGTAGTGCCTCCAGCACTGAACCCCATCATTTACAGCATGAGGAATAAGGAGATTAAACATGCCCTCAGCAAAGTGTTGCAATATGCACTATTCTGGATTCAATAAAGTGCACATTTTCCTCACACGTTTGCCAGTGATGGTTCTTCATATTTTATGTGTGTTTGATTTTGTTTGTGTAAGTGTGATACAGTAATCTATAAATAAACATTGCAATTTATTCCTCTTCTTATTTACCATCTACTTCCTATTTCCTCACACAGAGAGCTCATGTAAATATGGAACCAGATTCCCTGAATAGGTTACTGAGAAAGATTGCAAATAATACTTTTCATTTGCTCTTCTCTTTTCCTGCCTTGTCTATATCTGGGGGAGGTACAGCCACGGACAGCAGCACAATGTATATATTTGCAACTCCAGGACCTATAGCAGGAATTGGAGCTGCTGCAGGGTCTGTCCCAGGAGTTGGAGAGGCTGCAGCACTGCCAGCAGATCTGGCTCTCTTCCCCTTGAGGATGCTGAAGAGTGCTGAACAGAGCTCAGCAAGTGTGGGCCAGGCCCTGGCACGCTGCAGTGATTTGTGCCTCTTCAGGATTAGCAGGGCCAGTGCACACCTTTCCAAATATTCTTCCAGTTTTTCAGGATTCTGCAGTTGCTCAGAGATGAAGCTCCAAATTCCTGGTGGTGCCCACTGCTCCAGGCACCTGCCCAGACCGTCCCACACCCCCTGACATGCAGAGCTATCCCGCCTTGGGGCCGATCTCTCAGTCATATTCTTGAATGGTTGTTTCATCTGAAACATAACCTGAAACACATTACCAACACGCAGCAATGGGAGCACGCTGGTTTGAACATCCCACGGATGGTGAGAGTTCTCAGGAGCTGTTGCAACTAGCTCTCAAGCTCTAGGGAAAGAAGAAGAAGTGAAAGGGGGGATGAGGGACTGCTGGAAAGTGTCCTCCCTTATCTCCTCCATAGCCGGGCTCTCTGAGGAGACAAAGCCAAGGGTGTAATTACTAATCATATTGGCAGTATTACTTCCAAAACTCAAAGATGGCTGCAGAGCTGAACACACAGAGAACTTCATTTTGTCAGCTGAAAGTTTTATCATGATATAAGCCATGGCCAAACAGCACAGCAAAATAAAATCCCTAATCCAGCCCCCAGAGTTGACAGTGCAGCAGGGAAAACAAGCAGCAAGCAAGGAGCTGTGCAGTGTAGTTTCATGAGAGGACTCAACGAGCTCCATAAACCAGGAAAGAATCAGCACCATGGCCAGCAATTATCCAACTACCACAAAGCCCTGTGTTAACTCTCTCTGGACAGATCTGCTGTTATCAGAACACTAGGAGCTCCACATCCAAAATGACTGTGGTGGTTTAACCCGGACGGTGTCTCATAACCTGACAGTGCTTTGTGCACTGCCCCCTTCCCAGAGGGATGGGGAAGAGACTTGAGAAAAAGCAAAGTGCAACCTGTGGGTTGAAATAAACCTATTTACTGAGAGAGATAAAAGGAAAAGAGTAATAGTTATGACTATATATGCATATATATGTGACAGTACATAACAAGTGATGCACAAGCACTTGCTCACCACCCTCTAATTAATGCCCACCTGGCCCCTGAGCAGCGGGAGAGAGAGAGATGACCTCCCACCCCTTTTCCAAACTCCTTCCACTTGCTGTCAGATGGTATGGAACGTTCCTTTGGCCACTTTCAGTCAGCTGTCCTCATTCTGTCTTCTCCCAGCTCCTTGGGCCCTCCACTGACAATGGCCTTAGCTCTGGACAACGCTGCTTAGAAGCACATAGAAACATCGGAGTGGTATCTACGTTGTTTTTCTCCTAGAACCAAAACACTGCATCACACCAGACAGCGTGAAGAAAACAATTCCATCCCAGCTGTAACTCAGACACACCCCCGTCCCCTTCCTCTTGTTCTTCCTGTTTAGGAAGCAGGGAGCAGATGCTGCCAGTCTCCTCTTTAAGCCATTTGCATCAGTTCTCAGCTGGCTCCTCTGCCTCCCCCAGGCAGAGCTCAGTGCACTCTCACAGAGGGCAGAAGCCTATCCTCGACTTCCTTGACCATCCATCAGAAAGAGTCCGCACCCCCCTTTGCTACGACACAGAGGTAGGAACCATCCCACCATGTCTCTGTAAGCGAAACAAGACCCTAGGCCTGCAAATGCACAGAGATTTTGAGCTCACTGAGCTAATGTTTGTGGTCTTCTCCTTAGTGTAAAGACACTTCAGAAAGCATCCCATGCCAGAAGCATTATTTGATTTAGCCTGGCTGGGCCGTGCATCTACACCACGGTACTGGTGTTCAGAAGGTGGCACACAGGTACTAGGCCCATTGTGGGGCTCACAGTTGTCCAGCAAGCACTGACACTACCATGGCATGGCTTTCCTGAAGGTCCTGAGCTGCATTTGCCATCTGGCTGAGGTGTGCTGGAGACCCCAGGGAACTGCCATGCAAAGGAGAGCCCAGAACGAAGGAAGGTGTCATCAGTGAGAGAATGTAGGTGTGTCACAGCTTTGTAATGCCTTAAGCTCTGGAATACGCAATAGATGGGGAACAGAGAAAGATCTGCCTCTTCATCTGGTGAGCTCATCCATCTGGTCAGCTGAATAACTCTGCATGCTCCATGGGGACACTGTCAGGTGCCCGTTACTCAGAGATGTGATGACATTCAGGATGGTCAAGAATAACTCCGTTCTGGCATCCAGCTGATGCTCAGGAAGGAGGTGTCTATCTCAGAGATCTTCCACCACGTCTAGCAGGCCCAGGCACACAGGAAGGATCACCACAGGCACCCTCATCTTCACTGAGCATGTGTGTGAGCAACTGAGTCAATGCTGAATAAAGAGCGGGGATTCAGATGAGGGCTCACACACAGGAACCTCACTCTATGCATCTGAACTCAACTAAGAGGACTCCGGGCTCCCATGGTCCTGTGTGGACCTCCCCAGGCACTTTGGTCACCAGTGAGTGCCTCTGGGTGAGCAATTGTTCCACACCCACTGAATAAAGGCCAAGGACTCATAAGAGGGATACATGTGTAGACAATTTATTGCACACATTGGAACCAAACAAAGAGGACTCCAACCTCCCATGGGTCCATGTGGTGCTAAATCCCATTTTAACCCCAGAGTTTCCTTTTTTTAAGGGCCATAGGCAGAGGTTTCCAGATGATGCGTTTACACCTCTACTAAGCAAACATGCTCTGATAGGACCAACCTTGCTTCTGGAATCAGCCTCCATCCATTGGACATTTGGTGACTAACTGAACTGAATTCAAAGTGTGTTCTACAATGATGGATGAAAAGCTGGATATGAGGAAGCAGTGTGCGCTTGAAGCCCAGAAAGCCACCTGTATCCTGGGCTGCACCAACAGAGGGGTGGCAGCAGGGATAGGGAGGAGACTGTCCCCCCTCTGCCCTGCCCTCATGAGGCCCACCTGGAGGACTGTCTTTGAGCCTGGGACCCCAGTACAGGAGGGGTGTGGAGCTGTGTGAGCAGGTCCAGAGGAGGGCTACAAAGATGAGCAAAAGGCTGGAGCACCTCTCCTATGGAGACAGGTTGAGGGAGTTGGATTTCATTAGGTTGGAGAAGAAAAGGCTCTGAGAGACCCCCTTGCAGCCTTCCAGAATATGACAGAGGGGGACTGACATTTTACGTGGTCTGATATTGACAGGACAAAGGCAAATGACATTATACTAAAATAGGGGAGATTTGGGTTAGAAGTTAGGAAGAACTTTTTACTCTGAAGGTGGAGAGACTCTCGATCAGGTTGCTCACAGAGGCTGTGGATGCTCCTTCTATGGAAGCATCCAAGGCCAGGTTGGATGGAATGCTGGGCAACCTGATGTGGTGGTTGGCAACCCTACCCATGGCAGGGGAGTAGCAAGAAGGTGATCTTTCAAGTCCCCTCCAACTTAAGCCTTTCCATGATTTTGTGAATCTGTGATTCAGTGATTACCCTGCTGCCCGGCAGAAGCAGTCAGCCATGGAGACCCATGGACATCTCCAGAGGGAAGGAAATCACCGCCTTTGTTGCTGAGCTGGGCCGGGCTCCTGGGACACAGGAAGCTCATACAAGAGGGCAGCGCTGCGGAGACACAGCTGTGCACAGCACAGCAGGGCTATAGGCATGATCTGCAGGTGACATGAAGATAGAAGAGAAAAGAGAAAGAGATTACAGGGTGTGTACATTGTGAGTAGGATGTGAGCTCACTGGAGGAGCACTGCTCACAGCGCTTGACAGGGTAAGTCTCTTGCAGTAGGCAATGAAGCTGTTTTTCCAGGAGGGATCACTGAATCAGGGATATCCCATAGCAGATCTGGCTGAAGGTACTTCATATTTTCTTACTCTGGAAAAAGACTTCTACTCCAGCTGAGGGCTTTGGTGCTTCATTGTCAGAGCACAGCCCTGAGGGCTGCGTGTCCCAGGACGGATGCAGGCTGTGCCGTTTGGGTGCAGCCGGGTGCCCACTTTCCAAAGTGAAGGAAAAAAATTTATAGCATGACGGGAGGAGTTTCTCTGAGAATAGTCTTGACTTGTCATTATCTTCTGCACTCTGAACAGGACTCCATGCCCAGGGACTGCAGATGCCCAACAGCAGCTCCATCAGCGAGTTCCTCCTCCTGGCGTTGGCAGACACGCGGCAGCTGCAGCTCCTGCACTTCTGGCTCTTGCTGGGCATCTACCTGGCTGCCCTCCTGGGCAACGGCCTCATCAGCACAGCCGTAGCCTGCGACCACCGCCTGCACACCCCCATGTACTTCTTCCTCCTCAACCTCGCCCTCCTCGACCTGGGCTGCATCTCCACCACTCTCCCCAAAGCCATGGCCAACGCCCTCTGGCACACCAGGGCCATCTCCTACGCAGGATGTGCTGCACAGGTCTTTTTCTTTCTCTTCTTCATCACTGCGGAATACTCCCTTCTCACCATCATGTCCTATGACCGCTACGTTGCCATCTGCAAGCCCCTGCACTACAGGACCCTGCTGGGCAGCAGAGCTTGTGCCACCATGGCAGCAGCTGCCTGGAGTACTGGAGTCCTTAATTCCCTGCTGCACACTGCCAATACGTTTTCCCTGCCTCTGTGCCAAAGCAATGCCATCAATCAGTTCTTCTGTGAAATCCCCCAGATCCTCAAGCTCTCCTGCTCAGAATCTTATCTCAGGGAAGTTGGGCTACTCCTTTTTAGTGTCTGTTTAGCCTGTGGGTGTTTTGTTTTCATTGTTGTGTCCTATGTGCAGATCTTCAGGGCCGTGCTGAGGATGCCCTCTGAGCAGGGACGGCACAAAGCCTTCTCCACGTGCCTCCCTCACCTGGCCGTGCTCTCCCTGTTTCTCAGCACTGGCTTTTTTGCCAATCTAAGGCCCCCCTCTCTTTCCTCCCCATCCTTGGATCTGATGATGGCTTTTCTGTACTCAGTGGTTCCTCCAACACTGAATCCGCTCATCTACAGCATGAGGAACCAGGAGCTCAGGGATGCAGTGAGGAAAATGATGCCCTGGTCACATTTCAGCAGGGATAAACTTCTCATCTGTCTCTGCAAATGACTCACAGTCTGTCCCATAACAGCCCTGTATTGCGTTTTTTACTCTTAATAATTTTTCTTTATTTATGTTAATAGATACGTTTTAGTTTTCTATTCATATACATGTGCATGTCTGTAATTATCATTAGTGATCACGGTCTTAGACATGTTTGGCTTCCTACCACTTCTACTGAGACATTACCCTGCTCTCTTTCTCCTGAAGCCTGTATGATCCTGGGTCAGTGCTGACTCCCACAGCCTCTGTGTTCCATCTTTGTATCTGCAGGCAAATGAGATGCCAGCAGGCACCGTGGAGATTATATAGGCTGGATTAGTGAGAGGCATCAGTTTATTAGCCGAAGGACTAATACATTACTTTAGTTTGTGCTTGTCCTAAAACCTTCTAGTCTAACTGCCTGTGGGGTGGTGGGGCTGGGCTGTCCTGCAGAGAGGAAAGCACACAAAGACACCGTTCAGCAAGGCTGGGACCCCAAAAGCACCCTGGAACTCAGCACCCAGCTGCACTGTGCTCACCTTGCCCGGCTCCCAGGTGTCCCCTATGCTGCTCTGTCACTGCCCCTCCTCAACAGGATGGGGGAGAAAACACAGTTAACGAATTCCTGGGCTGAGGCAAAAGGCACTTTATTCTTTCTTTGTGTAGTACCCACTGACAGTAAATTGTGTGTGTTAATGGCTGCGCATCAAATGCAGGTTTTTCTGCACACTTGGGAACAGCTACTGAATTCAGCGTCTCTTTCACCTTAGTATATTAATTGAAACTACACCTAACCCACAACACATTTGACTAATATTTTGTATATTTTAATAGATTTCCAACACAGAAATCTGCTCAGAGTCAGTTAAGATTTCACATCCCTCTTATTCCATATTTATTTTATTTCTGATTACTGTAATTGAAGTGATTCACTATCCTTGCATTTCATCTTTGTTGTCTCACCTCCTAACCTCCTTTCCTAATACTTAACAATAACATCCTAAATTACCCCTGTGTAGCAGTTAGTTATTTCTGTTCTTGCTGTCACACCCAGTCTGTTGTGTCACTGCAGCTCGGGTAATGATTCACTTCTGAATGCTTTGGTCATTGCTGAACTCCAGACCATTCCGACAGGAGCTCTCTGGATACCGAAGTGAAGACTGCTAAGTTACAGAAACACACTTATCTACCAGGTGCCAGCTGTAAGCAAAGAAACAATCTAATAAACAATCTATTTGTGTGTGCAGTAACAAGATGAATTTTTCCGTAACACAACCTTAGTCCTGAGATTTACTGGATTTTGTTTAGCTCAACATTTTCAATATCTAAATGGGAAATCAGTATTTTCCCAAAGCTTCATTAAATTTTGTGTCACAGACCAGTACAAAAATCTACCTGGACTTCTGAAAGGCCTTTGGCATGGTCCCCCATCACATCCTTATCTCTGTGGAGAGATGTGTGAGATGGATTTGAAGGGCGGACACTTCATTTGATGCAGCCCAGGCTGTGGTTGTTTTTCTGGGCTGCAACTGCACACTGCTGATTTGTGTTGAGTTTTTCGTCAACTAACACCCTCAGTGTTTCTCCTCTGGACTGCTCTAAATGCATTCTCCACTCTGCTTGCATTTCTGCTTGGGATTGCTCTGACCCATGGAATATCTTTGCACATGGCCTTCTTGATCTTGACGAGGTTCTCACAGACCCACCTCTGTATCTTGTCACTGTCCGTCTGGGTGTCATCCCTTCTCTTTATTGTGTTGACCACATCACAGAAATTGGTGTCACCCACAAACGTGCTGGAGGTGCACTCAACAGTGCTGTCCAAGTCAGCAACAAAGAGATTAAATAGCACCAGTACCACCTGCAGACCCCTGAAAAATACCACTGTATCCACACAGCCACTGAGCTGTTGTCCACAACTCGGGCTGTGACCATCCATCCAATTCCACATACAGTGAGTGGTCCATCCATCCATTCATGCCTCATCCCTCTCTCTTCAGAGAGAAGGGTCTCATACAGGGCCGTATCAAATGTCTTCCACCAGTCCCAGTAGATGGAAAGTGCCATCATCTCACAATCTACCCTCCAGGCAGTGTACCAACCCATCAGCTTCTCTTGGCCTGCCAGCACATCACACAGATGAAATCTCACCATGACCTTTCAAGTCACAAGCCTGATGCTGACCTTTCAAGTAGACATGTCCAAGTTATGTGTCCATCATATGCTAATGGTCAAGGGATGTGAAAACAAGAACCCAAGGCCTCTTCCTGAATGCAGGCAATCAGCTTCTCAGGCAGAAGGGATCTCTCAGTCAGCCTGCCCAGCTGGTGCCTTCTGCTGGCTTACCAGAGACATGGGAATGACCATAAGCTGCATTCCTAAATGCACAGAGCTCGGCCCTGAATTCAAGGCTGTCCTATTGGCTACTACAGAAAGAATGATTTCCAAGGCTCTTTGTCAGCCATGTTCCTGCTGCAGGTCTGTCACCTCCAGAGAGAGAAGTAATCTCTCAAACAGCATCTCAGACACATGCTTGCTACACGGTGCTGAGTTCTGCTTGCACAAGTGACCTCTCCTCAACATATCTATCCCTGCCTCGTGGCCCATTGCTCAGCACTAGGGCAGCTCTGGGGGGCCCTGCCGGCTGCCGCTTCCCATTCCACCCCAAGGAGCCGTGCTGTGTGTGCTGAGGCCATGTGGGAAGTGATTGGAGCATGGTGGGGAAGCGGTCCGGGGCTGAGGTCTAGGACTCGGGCCTGCAGCCTCCCCTCACTATGCAGAAGGGTTCTTCTCCCAAGGTCCCATTTCGGGACCGGCAGTGCAGTGATCTCTTTGGCTTGACGGGAAGGTGATGGGACCGGGCGCTCTCGAGGAGGGCTGATGAGTGCTGAACTGAGGGACGGAACTGATGTGATGAAATTAAACTCTGTAACCACAGAGTAGTTATCACACAGGTGGGCTTAATCAGCACTGCACACATGCTGGATGCCGAGGGGATAATGTCTCCTAACCTGCGTACCGGAAAGGAAGAAAGACACATACTTAAAGAGCAAGCTGCAAACATACACGTTAGATGTCCAAGAAAAGGCTGGTTTATTACTATGAGTCCCTAAAATTATTGACATTCCCCCTCCTCTCCTCTCCGTCCAGCCCAAGTCTTTTACACATGCTCTTTTACACATGCATATCTCTCGGTGGTCTTTCTGATGAAGGTAATCATGTTATTTTCTTGGGCTTGGGTCAGGATGGAGGACACTTGGCTGGCTCTGGTTGGTCGTCTCATTGTTCAGAACTCCATTCAATAACCCACTGCTTCTTTGTTAATTTGTGTGTTTACGGTCCGAGCCTGCTACCTTGCATGCCAGAGATAGGATACTGTAGAACAAGTGAAGGCAATGACAGAGCCTGTATTTGAGAAACAGGCACTGGAGGAAAAGATATCAGAAAGGAATTGACTCGCCCCTCCTGGTAACAGTGTGGAGAGAGGGACAAGCTGAAGAATGTGACCCTCCCCTGTTTGTAACATCACGTCGCTGGAGAGCAGGGCAGGGGCAAAAGGGGGACCCGCACAGAGACAGACTGCACAGGAAGTATTGCAGAGGCAGAAGGAGTGGCTCCAGACCACGCTCCCTGCTCCAGGCACCCACACACCCATGTAGCCCACCCATTGGTTCAGGCTGTGACCCTGGAATTCCACTACAGATAGATAACAATGTTATTTGGAAAAATGGGAAACCCGCTGTCTGCGCTAATTGTCTGTAGAAGAACATCTGTTATCGGCAGCGAGAACCTGGCTTAGCAAGGTCAAGTAAACCTGAAATAAAGGGTGAGTAAATGCTGTAGAAAAGTGTGAATAAACTCAGAGTAAAGTGTGAGTAAACCCAGAGAAAAGTGTGAATAAACTCAGAGTAAAGTCTGAGCACACCTGGTGCAGTGTGTGACTAAACCAAGAGTGAACTGTGTGTGTAGACCTGAAGTGAAGTGTGAGTAAGACCCAGACTAAGCTGTGAGTACACCCTTAGAAGAGTATGAGTAAAGTCTGTTGAAGTGTGCATAAACCCAAAGCAAGGTGAGAGTAAACTCAGACTAAAGTGTGAGTAAAACCCAGAGAAAGGTATAAGTACACCTGGTGTAGATCAAGTCTAAATGTGGCAAAGTGTGAGTAGATCAAGAGTAAAGTGCGGGGAGACTTGGAGTTAAGTATGGGAAGACACAGATTTAAGTGAGATAAAATGTGGAATAAAGTGTGTGCAAACCCTGAGTAAAGAGAGAGTAAAGATGGAGTGAAATATGAGTAAAACTTTGGTATAATGTGAGAAAAACCCAGAGTAAACTTTGAGTAAGCTGGAAGTAAAGAGTGAATAAACCTGGAGAAAATGGTGAGTAAAAGCCAGGGAAAAGTTTGAATAATACCAATGCAACATGTGAGTGAAACCAAAGTAAAGTGTGAGCAAAAGCAGGAGAAAAGAGTAAACCCGGAGTAATCTCTGACAAAACCCACTGTAATCTCTGAGTAAACCTGAAGAAAAGTGTGAGTAAACTAGAAGTAAAGTGGTAGTAAACATAGAGTAAAGTGTTAATAAACATGGAATACAGTCTGTGTAAAATACACAGTAAAGTGTGAGTACACCCAAAGTATAGTAGTGACCAAACCCAGAGTAACGTGTGTGCAAACCCAGTATAAAGTGTTAGCAAAACCAGGAGAAACGTAAGAGTAAACCTAGAGTAATGTGTGAGTAAAACATGAGTAAAGTGTGAGTAAAACATGGAGTAATTGTCAAGTAAAATGCTGAGTAATGTAAGGGCACCCTCAGAGTAAACTGTGAGTAAAACTGGAGTCAAGTGTGAGTGAACCTGGAGTCAAGTGTAAGAACCTAAATAAGCAGTAGAATAAAATGGAGTAAAAAGTGAGTGAACCCAGAGAAAAGAAAGAGTAAACCCAGAGTAAAGTGCGAGGAAACCAAAAATAATGTTTGAGTAAAATCCAAAATAAAGTTTGGGTAAACCTGGAGTAAAGTGTGAGTAAAGCTGGAGTAGAAGGAGAGTAAAACACTAAGTAGACCTAAAGTAAAGTGTGAGTAAACACTCTGCAAAGTATAAGTAAACCTGAAGTAAAGCGTGAGTAAACCCGGAGGACAGTGTGAGTAAACATAAAGTGTGAGAAAACCTTGTATAATGAGTGAGTAAACCTTCAGTGAAGCATGAGTAAAACCCAGAGTAAGGTGTGAGTACATCTCAAATAGAGTGTGATTACACCCAGCACAATTTGTGCATAAAACCCATAGAAAAGTCAAAGTAAAGCAGGCGTAAAGTGTGAGTAAACCCAGCGTAAAGTGTGAGTAAAACCTGAAAGAAGTTGTGAGTACACCTGGAACAGCGTGTGGGTACACCCGGTGAGCAGTGTGTGTAATACCTGGAAAAAGCTAAGAAGAAAGCTTGAGTAATGCATGAATGAACCCAAAGTTTGAGTTAAACCCAGAGAAAGAGTGAGAAAAATGCGGAGAAAAGTGTGACTAATCACAGAAGTGTGAGTAAACCCGGAGTAAAGTGTGAGTAATTCTGGAGTAAAGTGCGAGTAAAACATGAAGCAAGGTGAGACTACACCAGGAATACGGTGTGAGTAAAACCAAGAGAAAAGTAAGAGAAAACATGGAGTAAACTGTAAATAAACTTGAATCAAAGTCTGAGTAAACCTGGAATAAAGTGTGAGTACATCCTGAAGTAAGGTGTGAATAAACCCGGTGTAAAGTGTCATGAAGTAAATGGTGAGTAAAACCATGTGAGAGGTAGATGGTGTTTTTGCAGTGGAAATTCCCAGTCACAAAGAAAGCTGCTGAATAGAGTAAGGTTGAGACTGGGGCGTTCCGACCTGAGTAGAATTGGCACAGGCAATACTAGGTAAGGTAATTCTATAGGGCAGGGGAGTGTCCGGTACAGGACAGAACTAGTGGGCAGATTGTTGTTAATATTGTCCTCTTATTGACATAAAAAGTACAGAACACACCTAAAAACACAGTGTTGGTAACAGACATTGTATGGAAATGTCAGGTAGCACCAGCGTTGGAAGGTTGTGAGCCTGAGACACTCAACCAATGAGTGCCAGGAGAGGCTTTACCTGCATCAGACCAAGGGTATACAATGGGATGGATTTCACTGACTGGTTGTGCAATTTCTCCCTTGTCAGTAGGGGGTGTGCGCCCATTACTGCACTAATGAATAAACTTCTCTTCACAGAGATCTTGGCCTAAAGATCAACATTAGAAACTGTGGATTTTGAGCGTGTTTCTCACATAGATGTACAGGTGTGCGATCCTGGGCTGAGAGTGAGTTGGCCATAAACAAGTCCATCAAAAACAAGTTTGCAGTCAGAACTTCTTACAGCACAATGGGAACGTTTTGGACAGAGCAAGGCCGTCTCATTTTTCACAGGACTCTCCTCCCCCAAGTCTCCAGCCTTCTGTCTGTTGTCACGGCAATGCTCTCCCAAGCCTTTGAGACAATTCCAGGCACACCTCAGGCAAAGTGTTTCTCCTTGGTCTGCTACGTAACACAGGACCTGAGGGCTGACACAACTGCAAGGAGAAAGGAAAACAGCGTGGTGCTGCAAAGAGAGCTGCACTGAAAAGACCCCGTCCTGCTGCTGCCCATGGCCGTGGCTCCAGGGAAGCAGCAGCACAACTGAAAGGCAGCAGAGAGGGAGAGGCCATTGGGCGGTGAGGGGCAGCCCCACAGACAGCAGGGCTGCAGCTCCGTGTGGCAGTTGGGCTCTTGGTTCCTGCACCCCTCCTGTGTGCAGGGCTGCTCTCTGGGATCCAGAGGAGGTGGGAGCTGAGATCAATGATATTCTGATGATTTCTTTATTGATTCAAAGAGCCAGGTTACTTTTGTCCATTAGGCTTGCCAGCCAGAGGACAAAGGTAGAAAATAAATAAGAAATGTGATGAACAGTATTGGTTCATTGGAATTAGAATTACCGTAGGAAAAACAAAGAGGGAGTGAGGGCGAAAGAGATGAAATAAAGGCTGTCCGAGCTTTTCCATTTTACTGATGCCGTAGCAATATATGTCCAAAGAGTTTCCTGAGAGCTTGCTTGATCTCCTGGTTCCTCATGCTGTAGATGATGGGATTCATGACTGGAGGTACCACTGTGTATAACACAGCCACCACCAGGTCCAGGGATGGGGAGGAGATAGAGGGGGGCTTCAGGTAGGCAAACATGCAAGTGGTGACAAACAGGGAAACCACGGCCAGGTGAGGGAGGCACGTGGAGAAGGCTTTGTGCCGTCCCTGCTCAGAGGGTATCCTCAGCACGGCCCTGAAGATCTGCACATAGGACACAACAATGAAGACAAACCACCCAAAAAAGATTAAGATACTAAATATGACAAGTCCAAATTCCCTGAGGTAAGAACCAGAACAGGAGAGCTTGAGGATCTGGGGGATTTCACAGAAGAACTGATCCACAGCATTGCCTTGGCACAGAGGCAGGGAAAATATAGTGGCAGTGTGTAGCACAGCATGGAGAAGCCCAGTGCCCCAGGCAGCTGCTGCCATGGTGGCACAAGCTCTGCTGCCCAGCAGGGTCCCGTAGTGCAGGGGCTTGCAGATGGCAACGTAGCGGTCATAGGCCATGACAGTGAGAAGGGAATATTCTGCTCCAAAAAAGAAAAGAAAGAAAAAAAGCTGGGTAGCACATCCTGCGTAGGAGATGTGCCTGGTGTGCCAGAGGGCATTGGCCATGGCTTTGGGGAGAGTGGTGGAGATGCAGCCCAGGTCGAGGAGGGCGAGGTTGAGGAGGAAGAAGTACATGGGGGTGTGCAGGCGGTGGTCGCAGGCTACGGCTGTGCTGATGAGGCCGTTGCCCAGGAGGGCAGCCAGGTAGATGCCCAGCAAGAGCCAGAAGTGCAGGAGCTGCAGCTGCCGCGTGTCTGCCAACGCCAGGAGGAGGAACTCGCTGATGGAGCTGCTGTTGGGCATCTGCGGTTCCTGGGCATGGAGTCCTGTTCAGGGTGCAGGAGATAATGACAAGACAAGACTTTTCTCAGTGACACTCATCCCACCATTTTATAAAGACTTTTTTTCTTTTAGGACAGTGTTCATTTAGTTCCATCACTTGAATTTAACTTCATGAGGTTCATGATTCTATAATAAGTAGAAGCTGAAGGAGCTTTAGCCTTCCTCTCATTTCCTAATCATATCCCAGCCTCCTGGATATTTTCCTCATAGGAGCTGTTTCCATGTCTCATGTCTTTAACATGTCTGCACTCAGGGCGCCCATCCCTAACGCTATGCACTTCAGTTTCTCATAGGGAAAGCTGCCTGTTTGCAGGGTAGATCCATGTTCATGTCTGTAGGAAATAAATAAATAAATAAAATAAAATAAAATAAATAAAAATATCTCAGCTGGTGCTGCCCTTTGGGAGAGGAGAGGCTGAGAGCACATGAGGAGATTTCTCATATAACAGCAGACTGAGAAAGGTACAATTCGGGATTCTCAGAGATGTGTTCATAATTCACATTTCCCTTCAGATTTCTGCCTCCAAGTCTTTCCCCTTCCTTAAGAACAGAAAATAGAAAATCCCTTCCTTGTCTCTCCTCTTGCAACGAGCTCTTGGAAACACTCTGGGATGCAGTGCAGCTGTGAGCCCCCTGACCCAGGCAGCAGCTGTGGCAGCAGAAGGCCCCTGCCCTGCCCTGCCGGGGGGCTCCTTCCCCCCACACATCTCCCCGCAGCGCCCTGGGCAGCTCCCCAGGCAGGCTGAGTGCTGAGCCTGGCAGGCGGCAGAGTCCCTGCCCCGGCACACAGCCCCTGGGGCACAGCAGGGACCCTGCTCTGCACCACAGCCCTGGGCACCCGGCTGCACCCCCGGCTGCACAGCCTGCAGCCGTCCTGGGACACGCAGCCCTCAGGGCTGTGCTCTGATGCTGCAACATGAAGCCCTCATTTGGTGCAGGTCTTTTTCCACAATAAAGAAACAGCGAGTGTCTGAAGCCTGATCTGCTATGGGATGTCCAAAATATAGTGATCTCTCTAGGAAAATCAGATTCATTGCCTGCAGCGAGCAACTTACCGAGTCAAGGCCAATGAGCAGTGAGCCTCCAGTGAGCTCACAGCTTGGTCACTCTCCACAAAGCCTGTAAGCTCTCATCCTTCTCTCCACCCCATCACCTGCAGATCATGCCCCCAGCCCTGCTGTGCTGTGCAGAAGAGCTGCTCCTGGGCACAGCTGTCTCTCTGCAGCACTGCCCTCTTGTATGAGCTCCCTGTGTCCCAGGAGCCCAGCCCAGATCAGCAGCAGAGGAGGTGATTTCCTTCTCCCCAAAGCTCTCCCTGGAGATATCCATGGCCCTCCTGAGCTGACAGCTCCTGCAAGGCAGCAGGGTCATCACTGCAGAATGTACTTCAACGTCAGCTCCATTAACAAGCAAGTCCCCTGGATTCCAAAAACATGGATGTTCCTACTAAATGAAATTTGACCACGAGAGTAGCAAATGCCAAATGTGGAAACTTCTGCTCATGATGCATTGGAAGAAAGACAGACAGACAGACAGACAAGGATTGGGAGGGGTTGAGTTCCCCTGTTCTGGGCAGTGGTAGAGCAGAGGCAGTGCAGGCATAAGATTACAGAATCATACAGTGGTTTCGGTTGGAGGGGACGTTAAAGAGAACCTAGTTCCATGCCCTCAGCCACGGGCAGGAATGCCAACCTCCGGATCAGGCTGCCCAGGATACCATCCATCCTGACCTTGAATGCCTCCATGGATGCGGCACACAGAATATCTTTGGGCAACCTGTTCCACTTCCTTTGAGTAGACAAGTTGTTCCTAACATGAAACCAAAATCTCCCCCCTCTAATTTAAAGCCATTTCCCTTTGTCCTATTACTAGCAGACCATCTCATCCCAACTGTAGGGTCCGGCATCTCATCAGTTGATGGAAAACACGGGGCTGAAAAGGGATCAGTTCTCCAGAGGTCCATGGGAGCCATATGTCCTTTTAGTTGAGTTCAGATGTGTATAGTGAGGTGTCTGTGTGTGAGCCTCTCGTCTGAATGCTTGGTCATATTCAGCAGGAACTGCATTGCTCACACAGACACACTCAGGGGTTCCCGAGGTGCCTCGGGTGATCCTAGTTGTGTGCTGGTGCTTGTAAAGTGTGGTGGAGAATCTCTGAGATAGACACCTCCTTCCTGAGCATCAGCTGAGGGCCAGAAGGGAGGTATTCTTGGCCAACCTAAATGCCACCACAGCCCTGTCCTTAAACAAATGGATGAGCTCACAAAAGAAGAGCCAGACCTTCCTCTCTGCTCGGTCTGTGTCACACTCTGCCATTCAAGGCGTTACAAAGCTCTGAAACACTTACATTCTTTCACTGATGACACCTCAGTATGTTCGAGGCTCACATTTGAATGGCATCAGGGTAAGTCTAGAGTCACACCAGTTCCCAGTTGACAGGAGGCTGGCAAATGTTGTCTCATTGTAAGAAAGGGAAAGAAAGATGACATGGGCAATTATGGACCTGTCAGTCTCATTCCGGTGCCTGGTAATATCATGGAGAAAATGATGCGGGGAGTTACTGAAAAAGCCCTGAGGGACAATTCTGACATTGGCCGCAGCCAACACAAACTCATGAGTGGAAGGTCCTGTTTATCTTAATGTCCTTTTATGACAAGGTCACCAATGTAGTTGACCAAAGGAAGCCAGTTGATGTTATCCTTGAGGACTTCAGTAGAGCTTTTGATACTGTTCCTCACAGTATCCATCTGGAAAAAAAGGATGCATACCGCATAGACAGAAACATAACGGATGGATGGGTGGGGCCAAAAGGCTTACAGTAAATGGGGTTCCATCAGGCTATAGGACAGTCACTACCAGGGTTCCCCAGGGCTCAATTTTAAGGCCACTTCTCATAAACGTTTTTGTGAATGACTTGTATGAATGCACGTAGTGCTAGAAGATGTTTTGAGCAAGTTGGCTGATGATACCAAATTAGAAGGATTTGTCCTCCACTTAGGCAACAGAGAGATGTGGACAAGTTAGAGAACTGGGCAAGCACCAACTGCATGAAGTAAAACAAGAACAAGGGCCTGATTCTGCACCTGGGAAGGGGCAACCATGCACGTACACACAACCTGGGGGATGGGACACTGGAGAGCAGTCCCACAGAAAGGGCTTGGGGTTCCTGGTCAACAGCAAATTGAACATGAGTCAGCAGTGTGCCCAGGCAGCCAGGGAGGCCAACCATCCCCTGGGGTGCATTGAGCACGGCATTGCCAGCTGTGTGAGGGAAGGGATTGTCCCTCTCTGCTCTGCACTGCTATAGTCTCACCTGGAGCACTGGGTGCACTTCTGGGCACCGCAGAACATAAAAGACATAGCGTTATTGGAGAGTGTCCAAAGGAGGGCACTAGAACTGGGAGATCTGAAGTTCAAAGTTTCATTGGGATTCACTTCTTGTTCAGACTGGGCCCTTCTCACATCCCACAGCCTGGGATGAGACACAATGCTTGCATGGGACTTGGGCCTCACAGCACCTCTGTACACCATGCAGAGCCTGGGAGCTGCTGTCCCCTTGTCTTTCATTTGGCATCCTACAATCTTCCATCCCACTGCCCCAGCAAGGGCCCTGAGCCAGCATGAGGGACAGGATCTCCCTGCCAAGGGTCAGCCCTGATCAGGGCTTGGCCTTTCTGCTTCATAACACAAAGGAGGCTTTTCTCAGCATCACAGCCACCATCCCAGTGCCTTTGCCTGCCTGTAACCATGGCTTCCAGTTATCTGCTCTAACAAGTCCCTGGGGAAGCTTGCTTGTTAGTGGCCCTCAGTGGGGCTCATTAATACTCCAAGAAACTTCTCTGTTCCTTCTGACTTGGTCTTCTTGAGCACTTCATGCTATCTTCTCTCTGCACTGGTGGTTGATGGACTCAGCAGCAATTTTCCCCCTGGGGCCCATTACAGCCTAAAGAGCTCTCCTGTGCCTTGTGCATCCCTTTAATCTTCTTCAGGTGTTCAGAACTTGTACAGCTAACTGGAGAGGTATCTGGAGAGAGCTTAAAGAGGAAGAGTTCAGTGGTCATTTAAAAAGTCCAGTTATTTATTTATTGATAGCTGTATTTAAATAAGATGTTAAAACAGTACTTGGCAGTTGATTCTGACCCAGGATTCTGTCCCATAATGAGCTTTGCTCTGTCACTGTTATGGACAAATGTTCTCTTAAGCTTTCCCCATCCCTTTCTAGTCATGGCCCCATGGGACTGGCACCACTTTTCCTCACATCACTCTTCTCCTCTGCAGTCACCCGCTCACTGTTAAACCTCCTTTGCACCAACCCCCAATGGCTTTCCTCCAAGAACCAGCTGCATGTGGGCAATGACAGTTTTTTTTTTTTTTTTTTTTTTTTTTTTTTTTGCCAACAAACAGAAGGAAATGTGATGCAAATGAATGAACAGTAAAACACATTGATCATCTGCATGCCTTGTCCAAGCTGCATCTAACGAGGTTTTTCTTTCACAGGGAATACTTGTACAAGAAATGAGTTAGACAGAGAGAGGAAGGGATAGATATAATCAAAGTAAAGTAGTTGATAAGAGAGTCTATCAGACTGTGGAGAGATGGAGCAGGTTCCAGTAATCTCTCTGAAGGTCAGAGATAATGCCAGACAGTTGGGAAGCATTTGAGTGAAGAAAGAGCAAGGGATGGGGAAATGTGGAGAGCAGTGGGAAGAGTGTGTGTCCAGATGGCCTGCTGAAAACATGCCCTTCAGCATGGTCATGTATTAAGGAGAGTTGGAGACCCCTGGAGGGTGAGGGACAGGAAATATGCAGCAGGGTAGAGCAGCAGTGGGCACGGGGCATTACTCACAGGGCATTGACTCTGGCATTACAGCCTGTGTCTGTGTACCTGAAGGCATCTGTGTCCTGCAAACACAGTTCTGGAAAACATTGCCCTTTCTCAAGAACGATTAAAAAAACCAAAAAAACCCACATCCCTCAAAAAGCAGTTTTTTCAACTTAAATGGAAAGAGTAACATGAGAATATTTGATGTTGAGAAGTGTGTCAACACATTTTCATTGATTTCTATCTTTTTCATCAATTCTTTATTTCAATTTTATTGTCATAACTTCCAGACTTACAGCTTCAGAAAGAAAACCTCTGTTTATCTCTCCTAACAGAGGATGTGCTCCAAACCCAGTCAGCTTGTGTGAACTTTCCAAAATCCGCTCCAAGTTGCTGACATTTTTTTTGTGTTGGAGGCACCACTCTGGATAGTGCCTTCCCTCCACCTTCCAGACATGGTTTCTTCATATAAAAAAGGAGGAGAGTAACTCTTTACATCATTTCTGAATACTAGGTACAGCATGAATGGTAATAAACTACAAGAGAGATTTACATTTGATGTTGGGAATGCATTCCTGACATTTTGTAGATCATGATGTGAGGCGCAGGACAGGTGTGGAACAGGTAGCCCAGAGAAGTTGTGGCTGCCCCATCGCTGGAGATGTTCAAGATGTCACGTGTCCCAGGCATCCACATGTACTGTGTGACAGCCCTGCCCACAGCAAGGGAGTTGGAATTAGATGGTCTATAAGGTCCTTCCAACCCAACCCATTCAAGGGTTCTGTGATTCCGGTCACTTTCTTCCAAGTTGAAATCCTTTTTTTTTAGGTATTCCCTGATCACCTCCTCTTTTACTCAGGGCACACGTGCATTGAACCGACATTTCCCACCTGTCTCTGGCACCTAGGATTCCAAGAAGCCCAAGCCAACTAATTAACAGCAAGGGCAGGAAGGAAAGGAGTATCAGAGACTTTTCCATGTCCTGTCTCACCAGGTTCCCTGCCCCATTCTACTCTGGGCCCACATTCTCCCCAGCCTTCCTTTTGTAGCTTACATATTTCTACAAGCCCTTCTTGTCTGTGATATGCCTGGGCACATTCAATTGCAGTTGATCTCTAACTTTCCTAAACTCATCTCAACAGGTACACTGGACAAAGTCTCTGCATTGCTGCCAGCTGACCAGGTCTACCGTTCCCATCTGCCTGTGGAGAACATCTTCCACATGTTCTTCCTGATCAGGAAGCCAGGAACGGACACTTTTGGTCTCCTCTGTTGGCCATTTCCATTCATTCGGACCTGGCAGAGTTCAGTGCACTCTCACAGAGGGCAGTTGCCCTTCCTTGTCTCCTCGCCCATCCATCGTAAAGACTCCGTATTCCCCTTGTGCTGCAGTTCAGTTGTGGAGGCCATTAAACCATGTCCCCATGGTCCAAACAAGACCTCAGGCCTGCAACTGTACAAACATTTCTAGCTCAGCATGTGCTGCTGTTCTAATAG
This sequence comes from Gallus gallus, assembly GCF_016699485.2. NCBI lineage: Eukaryota > Metazoa > Chordata > Aves > Galliformes > Phasianidae > Gallus > Gallus gallus. The sequence continues at coordinate 1,825,439 of NC_052564.1, read as the reverse complement.
TGTAAGAACACATAAGAAAACACCCTAATTGGAAAGCACCATTGAACTTAGACTGGCAAGATAGCCCATCTTTGCTTTTTGTGTTCAGATGGTGGCATAAAGGCATAAGCTCCACTGTGGGGTTCAAGGTTGTCCAAGAAGCACGGGCACTCGTAGGGCATGGCTTTCCTGATGGCCTTGAGCTGCATTTGCAGCTGCATGGACAACTGCCATGCACACGGGAAGTCCACTCCTCCCTGTCTTTCTCCATGTGCCTTTTTTGTGACAGCAAACACTCTCCGGTACGACTAACCATATGTCTGGAATTGGTCACTGTCCGCTGGATATTTGGTGGTTAATTCAGCAGATTTCAAAGCATAGACATGATGCTGTTGTCTTTCAGGAGCTGTTGGCCATGGAGACCCAGGGACATCTCAGGGGAGATGAGAGGAGAGGATGAAAATGACATCCTCTGCTGCTGATCTGGGCTGAGCTCCTGGGATACAGGGAACACCTACAAGTGGGCAGCGCTGCAGTGAGACAGCTGTGCCCAGGAGCAGCTCTTCTGCACACAACAGCAGGGCTGGGGGAATGTTCTGCAGATGACATGAAGATAGAAGAGAAAGGACAGAGAGATTACAGGATGTATGGGGTGTGAACAGCCTGCTCACGGCAGGAGGACTGCTCACAGCTCTTGGCAAGGTAAGTCTTGCTGCAGGCAATGCAGCTGCTTTTATTGGACGATCAGAAAAATTGAGACAACCATAGGAGATCGGCCTGAAGACATACCATTTTTGCTAATCATGGAGAAGGAACTGCTCCAGATGAGGGCTTCTGTGCTGCAGCGTCAGAGCACAGCCCTGAGGGCTACATGTCCCAGGATGGCTGCAGGCTGTGCAGCCAGGGGTGCAGCCGGGTGCCCAGGGCTGTGGTGCAGAGCAGGGTCCCTGCTGTGCCCCAGGGGCTGTGTGCCGGGGCAGGGACTCTGCCACCTGCCAGGCTCAGCACTCAGCCTGCCCGGGGAGCTGCCCAGGGCGCTGCGGGGAGACATGTGGGGGGAAGGAGCCCCCCGGCAGGGCAGGACAGGGGCCTTCTGCTGCCACAGCTGCAGCCTGGGGCAGGGGGATCACAGCTACACTGCACCACAAGGTGTTTCCAAATGCACTTTGCAAGAGGAGGAAAAAGGCTGAGATTTTCCCTTTCCTATTCTGAGGGAAGGGAAATGGACTGGAGGCATAAATCTAAAATCGGCTGTCAACTTTGAACACATCTCAGAACCTCCAGACTTGTACTTTAATCAATCACTTCTTTTGTATACAGTCACAAAGAATGTGCTTTCAGCCTCTCATTTCTCGAAGAATGGAACCAGTTGAAATGATTGCCGTTTTCTGAAGACATGAATAACAAACTTATCCTACAAACAGTCAGTGTTATCCAACAGAAACTGAAGGACACAGAGGTTGGCACTGTGGGCTCTAAGAGCAGTTGGTGTAAAGATATGAGACATGAAAGCAGATGAAAATATCCAGGGAGATGGGATAAGATTAGCAAATGAGAGGAAGGCAAAAGCTCCATAAGCTTCTTCTACTTATGGAATGCTGAACTTCATGAAAATAAATTCAAGTTATGGTAATAAAGGAATATTGTCCTAAGAGAATGAAAACATTTTATAGTACAGTGGGATGAGTGATTACGAGAATTGCCTTGTCTTGTCATTATCTTCTGCACTCAGAACAGGACTCCATACCCAGGAACTGCAGATGCCCAACAGCAGCTCCATCAGCGAGTTCCTCCTCCTGGCGTTGGCAGACACGCGGCAGCTGCAGCTCCTGCACTTCTGGCTCTTGCTGGGCATCTACCTGGCTGCCCTCCTGGGCAACGGCCTCATCAGCACAGCCGCAGCCTGCGACCACCGCCTGCACACCCCCATGTACTTCTTCCTGCTCAACCTCGCCCTCCTCGACCTGGGCTGCATCTCCACCACTCTCCCCAAAGCCATGGCCGATGCCCTCTGGCACACCAGGGCCATCTCCTACGCAGGATGTGCTGCACAGCTCTTTTTCTTTCTCTTCTTCATCTCAGCAGAATATTTCATTCTCACCATGATGTCCTATGATCGCTACGTTGCCATCTGCAAGCCCCTGCACTACGGGACCCTGCTGGGCAGCAGAGCTTGTGCCACCATGGCAGCAGCTGCCTGGGGCGCTGGGGTCCTTAATTCCCTGCTGCACACTGCCAGTGTATTTTCACTGCCTCTGTGCCAAGGCAATGCTGTGGATCAGTTCTTCTGTGAAATCCCCCACATCCTCAAGCTCTCCTGCTCAGAATCTTATCTCAGAGAAGTTGGGTTACTCCTTTTAAGTGTCTGTTTATCATTTGGGTGTTTTGTCTTCATTGTTGTGTCCTATGTGCAGATCTTCAGGGCTGTGCTGAGGATGCCCTCTGAGCAGGGACGGCACAAAGCCTTCTCCACGTGCCTCCCTCACCTGGCCGTGCTCTCCCTGTTTCTCAGCACTGCCTTTTTTGCCTATCTGAAACCCCCCTCCATCTCTTCTCCATCCCTGGATCTGACCATGGCACTTCTGTATTCGGTAATGCCTCCAGCACTGAACCCCCTCATCTACAGCATGAGGAACAAGGAGATTAAACATGCCCTCAGCAAAGTTTTGCAATATGCACTATTCCAGATTCAATAAAGTGCACATCTTCCTCACATGTTTCCCAGTGATGGTTCTTCATAATTTATGTATGTTTGATTTTTTGTTTGTGTAAGTGTGATACAGAAATCTATAAGTAAAAATTACAATTTATTCTTTTTCTTTTTTACTCTCTCCTTTCTAATACCTCACACCAAGAGCTCATGTAAAAATGGAACCAGGTTCCCTGAGTAGGTTAAAAGATACTGAGAAAGATTGCAAATAATAATTTTCCTTAGCTCTTCTCTCTCCCTGCCTTGTCTATATCTGGGGGAGGAACAGCCACGGGTAGCAGCACAATATATATATTTGCAACTCCAGGACCTGTATCAAGAACTGGAGCTGCTGCAGGGTCTGTCCCAGGAGTTGGAGAGGCTGCAGTACTGTCAGCAGATCTGGCTCTCTTCCCCTTGAGGATGCTGAAGAGTGCTGAACACAGCTCAGCAGGTGTGGGCCAGGCCCTGGCACGCTGCCGTGATTTGTGCCTCTTTAGGATTAGCAGGGCCACAGCACACCTTCCCCAAAGATTCTACCACTTTCTCAGGATCCTACAGTTGCTCAGAGATGAAGTTCCAAACCCCTGGGGGTTCCCACTGCTCCAGGCACCTGCCCAGACTGTCCCACACCCCGACCATGCAGAGCTATCCTGCCTTGGGGCCGATCTCTCAATCATATTCTTGAATAGTTGTTTAACCTGAAACATGACCTGAAACACATAAATGGCATGTAGCAATGGGAGCACGTTGGTTTGAACATCCCATGGATAGACAAAGTTCTCAGGCGCTGTTGTAACTTGCTCTTGAGCTCTAGGGAAAGAAGGAGAAGTGAAAGGGAGGATGAGGGACTGATGGAAAGTGTCCTCCCTGGTCTCCTCCATAGCTGATCTCCCTGAGGAGACAAAGCCAAGGGTGTAATTACTAAACATATCAGCAATATGACTTCCAAAACCCAAAGATGGCTGTAGAGCTGAATGCACACAGTACTTCAGTTTGTCAGCTGAAAGCTTTATCGTGATATAAGCCATAGCAAAACAGCACAACTAAATAAAATCCCTAATCAGCCCCCAGAGTTGACAAACAGTGCAGCAGGGAAAACAAGCAGCAAGCAAGGAGCTGTGCAGTGCAGTTTCATGGGAGGACTCAACGATCTCCATAAATAGGGAAACAATCAGCATAATGGCCAGCAATTATCCAACTACCACAAGGCCCTGTGTTAACTTGCTCTGGACAGATCTGCTGTTATTTCCACACTAGGAGCCCCATATTGGGCACCCAAATGACTGTGGATGTTTAACCCGACTGGTGGCTCAGCACCACACAGTGCTTTGTGCACTGCCCCCTTCCCAGTGCGATGGGGAAGAGAACTGGGAAAAAAACAAAGTACAGTTTGTGGGTTGAAATAAACCTATTTCCTAATACAGATCAAAGGAAAAGGGTAATATTTATGACTATATATACATATATATGTGACAGTACATAACAAGTGATGCACAAGCACTTGCTCACCACCCTCTAACCAATGCCCAGCTGGCCCCTGGGCAGCAAAATAGAGAGAGACGAACTCCCACCACTTTCAGTACTCCTCCTGCTTGCTGTCAGATGGTACGGAATGTCCCTTTGGCCACTTTCAGTCAGCTGTCCTCATTCTGTCTTCTCCCAGCTCCTTGGGCCCTCCACTAACAATGGTCCTGGCTCTGTACAACAGTGCTTAGCAGCAGATATAAACATCGGAGTGGTATTTATGTTGTTTTTCTCCTAGAACCAAAACACTGCATCACACCAGACCGTGAAGAAAACAAATCCATCCCAGCTGTAACTCAGACACACCCCCGTCCCCTTCCTCTTGCTCTTCCTGTTTAGGAAGCAGGGAGCAGATGCTGGATGTCTCCTCTTTAAGCCATTCCCATCAGTTCTCAGCTGGCTCCTCTGCCACCCCCAGGCAGAGCTCAGTGCACTCTCACAGAGGGCAGCAGCCTATCTTCGACTCCTTGACCATCCATCAGAAAGAGTCCGCACCCCCCTTTCCCACAACTCAGAGGTGGGAACCATCCCACCATGTCTCTGTGAGCCAAACAGGACCCAAGGCCTGCAAATGCACAGAGATTTTGAGCTCACTGAGCTAATGTTTGTGGTCTTCTCCTTAGTGTAAAGAGACTTCAGAAAGCATCCCATGCCAGAAGCATTATTTGATTTAGCCTGGTTGGGCCGTCCATCTACACCGTGGTACTGGTGTTCAGAAGGTGGCACACAGGTACTACGCCCATTGTGGGGCTCACAGTTGTCCAGCAAGCACTGACACTACCATGGCATGGCTTTCCTGAAGGTCCTGAGCTGCATTTGCCATCTGGCTGAGGTGTGCTGGAGACCTCAGGGAACTGCCATGCAAAGGAGAGCCCAGAACAAAGGAAGGTGTCATCAGTGAGAGAATGTAGGTGTGTCACAGCTTTGTAATGCCTTAAGCTCTGGAATATGCAATAGATGGGGAATAGGGAAAGATCTGACTCTTCTTCTGGTGAGCTCATCCATCTGGTCAGCAGAATAACTCTGCATGCTCCATGGGGACACTCTCAGGTGCCCGTTACTCAGAGATCTGATGACATTTAGGATGGTCAAGAATAACTCCATTCTGGCCTCCAGCTGATGCTCAGGAAGAAAGTGTCTATCTCAGAGATCTTCCACCGCATCTAGCAGGCACTCACACACTGGAAGGACCACCCCAGGCACCCTCATCTTCACTGAGCATGTGTGTGAGCAACTGAGTCAATGCTGAACAAAGAGCAGGGATTCAGATGAGGGCTCACACACAGGCACCTCACTCTATGCATCTGAATTCAACTAAGAGGACACCCAGCTCCCATGGTCCTGTGTGGACCTTCCCCAGGCATTTTGGTCACCTGTGAGTGCCTCTGGGTGAGCAATTGTTCCACACCCACTGAATAAAGACCAAGGACTCATAAGAGGGATTCATGTGTAGACAATTTATTGCACACATTGGAACCAAACAAAGAGGACTCCCATCTCCCATGGGTCTATTTGGAGATGAATCCTATTTTAAGCCCAGGGTTTCCTTTTTATAAGAGCCATGGGCAGAGGTTTCCAGATGATGCCTTTACACCTCTACTAAGCAAACATGATCTGATAGGACCAACCTTGCTTCTGGACTCAGCCTCCATCCATTGGACATTTGGTGACTAACTGAACTGAATTCAAAGTGTGTTCTGCAATGATGGATGAAAAGCTGGATATGAGGAAGCAGTATGCGCTTGAAGCCCAGAAAGCCACCTGTATCCTGGGCTGCACCAACAGAGGGGTGGCAGCAGGGATAGGGAGGAGACTGTCCCCCCTCTGCCCTGCCCTCATGAGGCCCCACCTGGAGGACTGTCTTTGAGCCTGGGACCCCAGTACAGGAGGGGTGTGGAGCTGTGTGAGCAGGTCCAGAGGAGGGCTACAAAGATGAGCAAAAGGCTGGAGCACCTCTCCTATGGAGACAGGTTGAGGGAGTTGGATTTCATTAGGTTGGAGAAGAAAAGGCTCTGAGAGACCCCCTTGCAGCATTCCAGAATATGACAGAGGGGGACTGACATTTTACGTGGTCTGATATTGACAGGACAAAGGCAAATGACATTATACTAAAATAGGGGAGATTTGGGTTAGAAGTTAGGAAGAACTTTTTACTCTGAGGGTGGAGAGACTCTCGATCAGGTTGCTCACAGACGCTGTGGATGCTCCATCTTTGGAGGCATCCAAGGCCAGCTAGGATGGAATGCTGGGCAACCTGATCTGGTGGTTGGAAACCATGCCCATGGCAGGGGAGTAGCAAGAAGGTGATCTTTCAAGTCCCCTCCAACCTAAGCCTTTCCATGATTTTGTGAATCTGTGATTCACTGATGACCCTGCTGCCCGGCAGAAGCAGTCAGCCATGGAGACACATGGACATCTCCAGAGAGATGGGGAGTAGGAAATCACCTCCTCTGCTGCTGAGCTGGGCTGGGCTCCTGGGACACAGGGAGCTCATAGAAGCAGGCATTGCTGCAGAGAGACAGCTGTGCCCAGGAGCAGCTCTTCTGTACAGCACAGCAGGGCTATAGGCATGATCGGCAGGTGACATGAGGATAGAAAAGAAGGAGTGTGAGCAGGTTGTGAGCTCACTGGAGGAAGACTGCTTACAGCGCTTGAAAGGGTAAGTCTCTAGCTGCAGGCAATGCAGCCACTTTTACTGGAGGGATCACTAAATTTGATACAACCTATGCAGATCTGGCTGAAGACTGAACATGGTTCCTTTTCTCCTCCAGCTGAGGGTTTCTGTGCTGCAGCATCAGAGCACAGCCCTGAGGGCTGAGTGTCCCAGCATGTCTGCAGGCTGAGCAGCTGGGGGTGCAGCCGGGTGCCCAGGGCTGTGGTGCAGAGCAGGGTCCCTGCTGTGCCCCAGGGGCTGTGTGCCGGGGCAGGGACTCTGCCGCCTGCCAGGCTCAGCACTCAGCCTGCCCGGGGAGCTGCCCAGGGCGCTGTGGAGAGACGTGTGGGGAGAAGGAGCCCACCTGGCAGGGCAGGGGCATTCTGCTCCACAGCTGCTGCCTGGGGCGGGGGGATCACAGCTACACTGACCAGTAGAATGTTCTCAAGAGCACTTTGCAAGAGGAGAGACAAGGCAGGGATTTTTCTTTTATATGCTTAAGGAAGGAAAAATGATGGGACACTGAAATCTAAAAGGATCTGAAAACTTTGAACACATCTCTGAGACTCATTAATTATATTTTAATCAATCAGTTGTTTTGTATACAGTCACACAGAATGTGATTTCAGCCTCTCCTTTCTCAAAGGATAGAAGCAGTTGAAATATTCTCATTGCCTGCAAACATGAATAATGCACTTATGCTGAAAAAAGGCAGCTTTCTCTAACAGAAACAGAAGGGCACAGAGGTTGGGCTTGTGGACTCTAGTAGCAGTTGGGGCAAAGATATGAGATATAGAAACTAATGATAATATCCAGGGAGATGGGATAAGATTAGGAGAGTAAAGGAAAAGATCCATAATCTCGTTCTGTTTATGGAATGCTGAGCTTCGTGAAATTAAATTCAAGTAATGGAGCTAATGAACATGGTCCATAAAGAAAGAAAAAGTTTTAAAATATAGCCGGAGGTGTGACTGTGAGAACTGCCTTGTCATTATCTTCTGCACCCTGAACAGGACTCCATGCCCAGGAACCGCAGATGCCCAACAGCAGCTCCATCAGCGAGTTCCTCCTCCTGGCGTTGGCAGACACGCGGCAGCTGCAGCTCCTGCACTTCTGGCTCTTGCTGGGCATCTACCTGGCCGCCCTCCTGGGCAACGGCCTCATCAGCACAGCCGTAGCCTGCGACCACCGCCTGCACACCCCCATGTACTTCTTCCTCCTCAACCTCGCCCTCCTCGACCTGGCCTGCATCTCCACCACTCTCCCCAAAGCCATGGCCAATGCCCTCTGGCACACCAGGGCCATCTCCTACACAGGATGTGCTGCACAGGTCTTTTTCTTTTTCTTCTTCCTGTCAGCAGAATATTCCCTTCTCACCATCATGGCTTATGACCGTTACGTTGCCATCTGCAAGCCCCTGCACTACGGGACCCTGCTGGGCAGCAGAGCTTGTGCCACCATGGCAGCAGCTGCCTGGGGCACGGGGCTTCTCTATTCCCTGCTGCACACTGCCAATACATTTTCCCTGCCTCTGTGCCAAGGCAATGCTGTGGATCAGTTCTTCTGTGAAATCCCCCAGATCCTCAAGCTCTCCTGCTCAGCATCAGACTATCTCAGGGAAACTGGATTTATAGTGCTTAGTGTCCTTGCCATATTTGGGTGTTTTGCTTTCATTCTTTTCTCCTATGTGCAGATCTTCAGGGCCGTGCTGAGGATGCCCTCTGAGCAGGGACGGCACAGAGCCTTCTCTACGTGCCTCCCTCACCTGGCCGTGGTCTCCCTCTTTGTCAGCGCTGACTTTCTGGCCTACCTGAAACCCCATTCCCTGCTCTCCCCATCCCTGAACCTGGTGGTGTCATTTTTGTACTCGGTGGTGCCTCCAACACTGAACCCCCTCATCTACAGCATGAGGAACCAGGAGCTCAAGGATTCAGTGAGGAAAATTATGTCATGGGCACATTTCAGCAGCAATAAACTTCTCATCTGTCTTTACAGATGAGTCACAGGCTTCCTCACAATGGGTCTATTTATGTTCTTTTATGTTTATTGTATTTATTTATTTATATGAATTGGTGCATTTTTCTTTACTGTTCATATGTGTATATATATAATTGTTCTAAGAGGTTATCATGTTCCTAAACATGTGTTTGGATTCTTTCCACTTCTACTGAGGCATCACCCTTCTCTCTTTCTCCTGAAGGCCATATGAGCTCTGGGTTAGTACTGACTGCCTCACAGCCTCTGTGTGATTCTTCTGAATCTGCAGGGTAAGGAGATGCCAGTGGGCACTGTGGAGGCAGTGGGGATGCAGCAGGAATGGAACGGGAGGCTGGAGGAAGATTCCTCGGGCATACCTGTGCACACATAGTGCCTTTGGTAATGGCCCATTTTCATTCCAAGCATTTTGCACACCCCCAGACTCCCAGGGAGAGGTTTTATCAGCACTCTTCCCTGTCCACCTGGGTCTGCTGCCCACTCTGATCAACACGGCCAGCAGAGAGACACGCATCAATGGCCAAACAGATCAGAGGAGGGATGGGGTCTGATGGGAGTTGATGTGGTCATGAAATTTCCCTGAATCAAGAAAAAAAAAAACAAGAAAAAAACAAGAATCAAGTATGACCTGGAGCCCTATGCCCTTGCTGCTGTTGCTCAGTCCCTGTCCCAGGCAGAAGTCCCTGTGACAGTCTCCCACCCCTCATGCAGGCCATAACCCCAAAGACAACCCTGGCACAAGGTGAGCGTGCTGGGTGGTAGATGGAGCACCAGGATCTGGTTGTGACTATGGGCAGAATGAGCCTTCTGCTCAGTCCACTGCAATGATGGCAGCCTCTGAGAGCTCACAAGCAAAAGGAGCTGGCAGAGGTGATCCTGGGGCCCTGGAGACCACCCCATGCCCGCGGGGCCACAAAGCAGGGTCCCTCAGGGCACAGACCCAGCAAAGCTTCCTGTTGCATGAACAGAAAGGAGACACTGTTGAAGGAAGCTACCACCAGCCCCAGACCTCACACCAGTGATTCCCAGCAACACGATCACCGTAATCTGCTGAGGGCTGATGACTGAAATGGGGCCATTCCACTTTCTTACTGGGCTCAGTGCCTGCACTGGGGAATGGGCAGCCTGGCTCAGACCCTATCCTGGCCCAGAGCTCAGCAGAGCTCAGAACAGGGCTGGCTGTGTGCTGTATGGGACATACTGGGGACCCACAAATCACCTGGAACTCAGGTCTCTCTGCAGGTTTCACTGCACACTTGGGGACAGCTATTGAATTTGGCGTCCCTTTCACCTTAATATATTAATTGAAACTACACCTAACCCACAGCACATTTGACTAATATTTTATATAATTTAAAAGATTTCCAACACAGAAATCAGCTCAGTGTCAGTTAAGATTTCACATCCCTCCTATTCATTACCTGTTTACTGTAACTGAATGGATTTTCTATGTCTGTACTTTAGTTTTGTTCTCTCATGTCCTGACCTCCTTTCCTAATATTTATCAGTAACTTCCTAAATTACCCCTGTGTAGCAGTTAGTTATTTCTGTTCTTGCTGTCACACCCAGTCTGTTGTGTCACTGCAGCTCGGGTAATGATTCTCTTCTGAATGCTTTGGTCACTGCTGAACTCCAGGCCATTCTGATAGGAGCTCTCTGGATACTGAAGTGAAGATTGCTATGTTACAGAAACACACTTATCTACCAGGTGCCAGCTGTAAGCAAAGAAACAATCCAATAAAGAATTTCTTTGTGTGTGCTGTAAAAAGATGGATTTTACTGTAGCACAACATCAGTCCTGAGATTTACTGTGTTTTGTTTAGCTCAATGTTTACAGGATCTAAATGCAAAATCAGTATTTTCCTAAATCTTCATTACATTTTGTGGTGTTTTATGGTCAGAATGATAATTTGGATGCTTTGACAATGCATCAGTTACATAGACCAGTACAAAAATCAATCAAGACTTATGACAGGCCTTTGGCATGGTCCCCATCACATCCTTATCTCTGTGGAGAGATGTGTGAGATGGATTTGAAGGGTGGACTGCTCATTGGATAAGAAATTGGTTGGAAGGTCGCAGCCAAAAGACTGTGGTAAATGGTTGTCTGGGAAATGGGCTCCACCAGGTGGAGGCCGATCACAAGTGGTGCCCCCTGGGGTCAGCCTTGGGACCAGAGCTCTTCAACATCTATCAGTGGCATGGATGATGAGATACAGCACACCCTCAGCAAGATTGCTTGTGTCACCAGGCTGTGTGGTGCAGTTGGCACGACAGAATGAAGGAGTGCCATCCAGAGGGACCTGGACAGGCTTGGAAAGTGGGCCCAAAGAAACACCATGAGATTCAATAAAATCAAGTGCAAGGTTTTGCACTTGTGTTGGGACAATCCCGGGTATGAGTACATTCTGGGAGAACTCTTACTTGTGAGCAGCCCTGCAGGGAAGATCTTAGTGGTCCTGGGAGATGGAAACCTTAACATGAGTGCTTGCAGCCTGAGAGGCCAACTGTACCCAGGGCTCTATCAACAGGGAGGTGGCCATCAGAATGAGGGAGGGCATTGTCCTTCTTGAGTCAGCTTGCACTTGTGCATGGCATTGCTCTGACCCATGTGAACATCCTTGCACATGGTCTTGTTGATCTTCACAATGTTCTCATAGACCCACCTCTGTAGCTTGTCACGGTCCCTCTGGATGGCACCCCTTATCTTTACTGTATTGACCACATCACAGAAATTGATGTCACCCACAAACTCGCTGAAGGTGCACTCAACAGTGCTGTCCGAGTCAGCGACAAAGAGGTTGAATCGCACCAGTTGCACTTGCAGACTCCTTAAAAAATACCATTGTCTCCACACAGCCACTGAGCTGTTGACCACAACTCTGGCTGTGACCATCCACCCAATTCCACATACAGTGAGTGGTCCATCCATCAATTCATACAGGTCTCATACAGGGCAGTATTAAATGTCTTCCACCAGTCCAGGTACACTGAAAGTGCCATCATCTCACAATCTACCCTCCAGGCAGTGTACCAACCCATCAGATTGTTTTGGCTGACAGCTGACAACACAGATGAAATCTCACCATGACCTTTCAAGTCCCATGCCAGAAGCTGACCTTTCAAGTAGACATGTCCAAGTTATGTGCCCATCATTTGCTAATGTTCATGGGACATGAAAACCCATACTCAAGGTCTCCTCCTGTATGCAGGCAATCAGCTTCTCAGGCAGAAGGGATCTCTCAATCCACCTGCCCAGCAGGTGCCTTCTGCTGGCTTGCCAGAGACAGGGGAATGACCGTTAGATGCATTCCTAAAGGTACAGAGCTCAGCCTTGAACTCAAGGCTGTCCTATTGGCTACTACAGAAAGAATGTCTTCCAAGGCTCTTTTCCAGCCTTGTTCCTGCTGCAGGTCTGTCACCTCCAGACACAGAAATAAGCTCTCAAACACCATATCAGCCACATGCCTGTTACAAGGTGGTGAGTTCTGCTTGCACAGGTGACCTCACTTCAACATATCTATCCCTGCCTCGTGGCCCGTTGCTCAGCGCTAGGGCAGCTCTGGGGGGCCCTGCCGGTTGCCGCTTCCCGTTCCACCCCAAGGAGCTCTACTCTGCTCCATATTTCTTGTCCCTCGTCTTCCACGTGGGAAGGGTTTGGAGCATGGTGGGGAAGCGGCCCGGGGCTGGGGCCTAGGACTCAGGCCTGCAGCCTCCCCTCACTATTCAGAAGGGTTCTTCTCCCAGGGTCCCACTTCAAGCCTGGCAGAGTGGTGATCTGTTCGACTTGACGGGAAGGTGCCGGGACTGAGCGCTTTCGAGGAGCGCTGACGAGCACTGAAGTGAGGGACAGAACCGATGCGCAGAAATGAAACTCTGTAACCACAGGGTAGTAATAACACAGCTATGTTTAATGAGCACTGCACACACGCTGGGTGCAGAGGGGATATTGCCACCTAGCCTGCATAGAGGAAGGCAAGAAAAGCACCTACTTAAAGAGCAAGCTGCATACATATGCATTAGATGTCAAAGAAAAGGCTGGTTTATTGCAGTGTGTCCCCAAAATGAGAGTTGTACACATGTACGGTGATCTTTCTGATGAAGGTGGTTGTGTTATTTTCTTGGGCTTGGGGTAGGATGGAGGACACTTGGCTGGCTCTGGTTGGTCATCCCATCGGCCACAACTCCGTTCAATAATCTGCTGATTTAGTTAATTTGTGGTTTTACTGTCTGACCCTGCTACCTTGCATTCTAGACATAGGATAGTTAATGATGTTATTTGGAAAAATGGGAGACCCACTGTCTATGTTAACTGTCTAAGAATGTAGAAAAGCATCTGTTATCAGCAGCAATAACTTGATTTAGCAAGTTCAAGTAAACCTGAAGTAAAGGGTGAGTAAATACTGTAGAAAAGTGTGAGTAAACCCGGAGAAAAGTGTGAAACTCAGAGTAAAGTGTGAGTACACCTGGTGTAGTGTGTGACTGAACCCAGAGTAAAGTGTGTGTAGACCCAAAGGAAAGTGTGAGTAAAACCCAGAGAAAGGTGTGAGTACACCCGGTGTAGAGTATGACAACCTGTGGTAAAGTGTGTGTAAACCGGGAGTAAAGTGTGGGGAGACTTTCGGTTTAGCATGGGAAGACATGGATTTAAGTGTGAAAAAACCTGGACTGATGGGTGTGTATACATGGACAAAAGTGTGGTGTAAAGTGTGAGTAAACCCTGAGTAAACAGGGAGTAAACCTGGAGTAAAGTGTGAGTAAAACATTGGTACAGTCTGAGAAAAACCCAGAGTAAAATGTGAGTAAAAACCCAGAGTAAACTGTGAGTAAGCTGGAAGTAAAGAGTGAATGAACCTGGAGTAAACGGTGAGTAAAAGCCAGAGAAAAGTGTGAATAATACCAATGCAACATGTGAGTAAAACCTAAGTAGAGAGTGAGTAAAACCAGGAGAAAAGTAAGAGTAAACCCAGAGTACTCTGTGACAAAACCCACAGTAATCTCTGAGTAAACTGAAAGAAAAGTGTGAGTAAACTAGAAGTGTTAGTAAAGATGGAGTAAAGTGTTAATAAATATGGAGTAAAGTGTGTGCAAAATACACAGTAAAGTGTGAGTACGCCCGAAGTAGAGTAGTGACTGAACCAAAAGTGTGTGCAAACCCAGAATAGAGTGTTAGTAAAACCAGGAGAAACGTAAGAGTAAACCTAGAGTAATGTGTGAGTAAAACATGAGTAAAGTGTGAGTAAATCCCAGAGAAAATGCTGAGTAATGTGTGGGCACACACAGAGTAAATTGTGAGTAAAAATGGAATCAAGTGTGAGTGAACCTGGAGTAGAGGGAGAGTAAAAACCTGAGTAAGCTGTAGGAGCACATGGAGTAAATTGTGAGTGAACCCAGAGAAAAGAAACAGTAAACCCAGAGTAAAGTGTGAAGAAACCAAAAATAATGTTTGAGTAAAATCCAAAATAAAGTTTAAGTAAACCTGGAGTAAAGTGTGAGTAATGCTGGAATAGAGGGAGATTGAAACACTAAGTATAAAGTGAGTAGACCTTGAGGAAAGTGTGAGTAAACATTCCAAAAAGTATAAGTAAACAAGAAGTAAAGTATGAGTAAACACGGAGTAAAGTGTGAGTAAACATAAAGTAAAGTGTGAGTAAACCTTGTATAATGTGTGAGCAAACCTTCAGTGAAGTGTGAGTAAAACTCGGAGTAAGGTGTGAGTACAGCTGGACTAGAGTGTGACTGCACTCAGCACAGAGTGTGAGTAAAGTCAGAGTAAAGCAGGCGTAAAGTGTGAGTAAACCCAGAGTAAAGTGTGAGTAAAACCTGAAAGAAGTTGTGAGTACACCTGGAACAGAGTGTGAGTACACCCGGTGAGCAGTGTGTGTAATACCTGGAAAAAGCTAAGAAGAAAGCTTGAGTAGTGCATGAATGAACCCAAAGTTTGAGTTAAACACTGAGTAAAGATTGAGAAAAATGAGGAGAAAAGTGTGACTAATCATGGAAGTGTGAGTAAACCTGGAGTAAAGTGTGAGTAATTCTGGAGTAAAGTGCGAGTAAACTATGAAGCAAGGTGAAAGTACACCTGGACTATGGAGTGATAAAAACAAGAGAAAAGTACGAGTAAACATGGAGTAAACTGTGAATAAACTTGAATTAAAGTCTGAGTAAACCTGGAATAAAGTCTGAGTACATCCTGAAGTAAGGTGTGAATAAACCTGGTGTAAAGTGTCATGAAGTAAAGGGTGAGTAAAACCATGTGAGAGGTAGATGGTGTTTTTTGCAGTGGAAATTTCCAGTCACAAAGAAAGCTGCTGAACATAGTAAGGTTGAGACTGGGGCGTTCCGACCTGAGTGGAATTGGCACAGGCGATATTGGGCCAGGTAATTACATAGGGCAGGGGAGAGTCCAGTACAGGACAGAACTAGTGGGCAGACTGTTGATAATATTGCCCTCCTAGTGCCATAAAAAGTACAGAAAACACCTAAAACAAAGTGTTGGTAACAGACACTGTATGGAAATGTCAGGTAGCAACAGCGTTGGAAGGTTGTGAGCCTGAGACACTCAACCAATGAGTGCCAGGAGAGGCTTTACCTGTGTCAGACCCAGGGTATATAATGGGATGGATTTCACTGACTAGTTGTGCAATTTCTCCCTTGTCAGTAGAGGGTGTGCGCCCATTACTGCACTAATGAATAAACTGTTCTTCTCAGAGATCTTGGCCTGATTAGAAACTGTTCACCTTGAGCGTGTTTCTCACATAGATTTACAGGGGTGCCATCCAGAACTGTGAGTGAGCAGGCAATACACGAATCCATCAAAAACAAGTTTGCAGTCAGAACTTCTTATAGCACAATGGGAACGTTTTGGACAGAGCAAGGCTATCTCATTTTTCACAAGATTCTCCTCCCCCAAGTCTCCAGCCTTCCATCTGTTGACATGGCAGTGCTCTTCCAAGCCTTTGAGACAATTCCAGGCGCGCCTCAGGCAAAGTGTTTCTCCTCGGTCTGCTACGTAACGCAGGACCTGAGGGCTGACACAACTGCAAGGAGAAAGGAGAACAGCGTGGTGCTGCAAAGAGAGCAGCACTGAAAAGACCCCGTCCTGCTGCTGCCCATGGCCGTGGCTCCAGGGAAGCAGCAGCAGCACAACTGAAAGGCAGCAGAGAGGGAGCGGTCACCGGGCGGTGAGGGGCAGCCCCACAGACAGCAGGGCTGCAGCTCTGTGTGGCAGTTGGGCTCTTGGTTCCTGCATCCTCCTGTGTGCAGGGCTGCTCTCTGGGATCCAGAGGAGGTGGAAGCTGAGATCAATGATATTCTGGTGATTTCTTTATTGATTCAAAGAGCTGGGTTACTTTTGTCCATTAGGATTGCCAGCCAGAAGACAAAGATGGAAAACAAAAAAGAAATGTGATGAACAGTACTGATTCATTGGAATTAGAATTACCATAGGAACAACAAAGAGGGAGTGAGGGCGAAAGAGATGAAATAAAGGCAGTCCGAGCTTTTCCATTTTACTGATGCCGTAGCAATATATGTCCAAAGAGTTTCCTGAGAGCTTGCTTGATCTCGTGGTTCCTCATGCTGTAGATGATGGGGTTCATGACTGGAGGTACCACTGTGTATAACACTGTCACCACCAGGTCCAGGGATGGGGAGGAAAGTGATGGGGGCTTCAGATTGGCAAATGTGGCAGTGCTGACAAAGAGGGAGACCACAGCCAGGTGAGGGAGGCACGTGGAGAAGGCTTTGTGACGTCCCTGCTCAGAGGGCATCCTCAGCACGGCCCTGAAGATCTGCACATAGGACACAACAATGAAAACAAAACACGCAGATACTAAAGAAGCACTGACCCCAAGAAGCCAAATTTCTCTGAGGTAGGCATCTGAGCAGGAGAGCTTGAGTATGTGGGGGATTTCACAGAAGAACTGATCCACAGCATTGCCTTGGCACAGAGGCAGGGAAAATGTACTGGCAGTGTGCAGCAGGGAATTGAGAAGCCCAGTGCCCCATGCAGCTGCTGCCATGGTGGCACAAGCTCTGCTGCCCAGCAGGGTCCCGTAGTGCAGGGGCTTGCAGATGGCAACGTAGCGGTCATAGGACATGATGGTGAGAAGGGAATATTCTGCTGAGATGAAGAAGAAAAAGAAAAAGACCTGTGCAGCACATCCTGCGTAGGAGATGGCTCTGGTGTGCCAGAGGGCATTGGCCATGGCTTTGGGGAGAGTGGTGGAGATGCAGCCCAGGTCGAGGAGGGCGAGGTTGAGGAGGAAGAAGTACATGGGGGTGTGCAGGCGGTGGTCGCAGGCTACGGCTGTGCTGATGAGGCCGTTGCCCAGGAGGGCAGCCAGGTAGATGCCCAGCAAGAGCCAGAAGTGCAGGAGCTGCAGCTGCCGCGTGTCTGCCAACGCCAGGAGGAGGAACTCGCTGATGGAGCTGCTGTTGGGCATCTGGTACTTCTGAGCACCCGGACCTGTGGGCACAAGAACCTGTCCAAGGAGTAGGAGAGTTAATGACAAGACATTCCATGTGGGCAATGTTCATTGTGGTCAGTGATGTGAGCTACATTTCATGTGGTTGATTTTGCCATGGCACCTCTGCCCTTTTTCATTCAAGGAAGCAGCGTTGTCCCTCTGTGGACGTGGGAACGTACCAGTGCCAGAAATTCATGGGTTGAAAATAAAAGTTGTAATGATGTTTTTTTTTCCTGCAAAGTCTGGTCCAACTCACCACAGCCAAGGAGTGTTCAATGAAGTCAGAAATTCTGAGCAGTTCTGCTGCACACATTTTGAATGGCAGTGAGAGCTGAGAGGCAAAGGGATTCACTGCTGCTTAGCGCAAGGTAAGGGGAGCGGGTTGGGTTTGTTTCCACACACTCTGAACTTGCAACTCTTGGAGACAAAGGGAGAATGTCTTCCCATGTTACCCTGAAAAGAAGCCAGTCCCTGCTGAGAGCAGTGGAAACCACTGCCCATCACGGAATTCCCACCCTTTCTCAGGGGTCCTGAGGAAGGTCTCATTGCCACACATCCAGCAAAAAACCACCAACCCCAGAGCATTTCCTTGCATATAACATCTCTCCCCTTCGTCCCTGCACATTGATCTCGAGCCTGTGAGAAAAACTTACATCCTGGAGGTCAGCTCACAGCTCTGAAGGACACTTCAAGGAGATGTGTCCCAGTGGTGGCGTCTCATTAAGGGAAAGCCAACTCCTTCCCAGCCTCACAGACTGCATTGCCCACAGCCCCAGGCAGTGGCTCTCAGCCCCTGTGCACTGCAGAGGGTGATGGACACGTGCCTGGGGAGATGCTGCTCTGCTCTGCTGCAGCTCTGGCTGCACAGGAGGTGGTTCATGCATTGAACCCCATGGCCATGAGGGCAGAGGCATTCTGGGTGGGAGCTTGCTCAGAGGAAGGTGTCCGTACTGAAGGGAGTAGTATGGATTTTTCAGGTGAATTCTTCCTCTGGAAAAAAATTGCTGTTCTTACTTTCCTCTCATTCCCTGATCATAACCCTGTTGCCTGCATATTTTCCTTGCTGGAGATGTTTCCCTGTTCCATGTCTTGTACATGTCTGTGCTTACAGACAACAGCCCAGAATGTGTGCATTCCTATTTGCTGTTCAGAACCCATCCTGTTAGCAGAGCATTCTCTGGGTGCATGTTCATGTTTGCAGGTATAAAAGGGAACATAAGGGAACCCCAGTGAGTCCAACAATGTAAATATCTGCTTACAGTGAGAGACTGAATGCACTTGAAGATTCTCACTAGATGTAGTCCAACACAGTTAAACTTTTTCTCTATCACCCTCTACATCTTTACCCTCTGTTTGAAGCAGGAAGCAGAAAACATGGCAGAAAATCCCTCCTTTGGCCTTCATAGTGGAAGGTCAACAGCGGTGCAGGGCAGTTCTCCCCGCAACGCCCTGCACAGCTCCCCGGGCAGGCTGAGTGCTGAGCCTGGCAGGCGGCAGAGTCCCTGCCCCGGCACACAGCCCCTGGGGCACAGCAGGGACCCTGCTCTGCACCACAGCCCTGGGCACCCGGCTGCACCCCCGGCTGCACAGCCTGCAGCCGTCCTGGGACACGCAGCCCTCAGGGCTGTGCTCTGACACTGCAGCATGGAAACACTAAATTGAAGGAGGTATTCCTCCACAATAAGCAAACACGGTGTGTCTTCAGCCTGATCTCCTCAGGGTTGTTTTAAATTCAGCGATCCCTCAGGAAATGTGGCTGCATTGCCTGTAGCCAGAGTCTTACCTTGAACAGAGCTGTGAGCAATCTTCCTCCAGTGAGCTCACAGCTTGCTCACACTTTTCTCTTCTATCCTCATGCCATCTGCAGAACGCACCCCCAGCACTGTTGTGCTGTGCAGAAGAGCTGCTCCTGGGCACAGCTGTCTCTCTGCTGCACTGCCCACTTGTAGGAGCTCCCTGTGTCCCAGGAGCCCAGCCCAGATCAGCAACAGAGGATGTCATTTTTTCCTCCCCACTCATCTCCCGTGAGATGGCCCTGAGTCTCCATGGACAACAGCTCCTGAAAGACAACAGCATTGTGACTGTACTTGGAAATCTGCTGCATTAACCACCAAATGACAGTGACCTATTCCAGACACATGGTTAGTTGTACCAGAGAGTGTTTGCTGTAACAAAAAGGCACACAGAGAAGCACATGGAGGGGTGGCCTTCCCCTGGGCAGGGCACTGATTCAGCTGAGGCAGTGCAGGCATCTCATCCCTAGATGGAAACCCTGGGGCTGAAATGGGATTCAGCTCCCCACGGACCCACAGGAGCTGGGATTTCTCTGGATCAGATCAGATGTGCACAGTGAGTTGCCAGCATGTGAGCTCCTGCTCTGAGTCCTTGGTCCTTTCCTTCCTCACCTCACTGTTTATTAGTTGGACTGGGCTTCTTGGAATCCTACGTGTCAGAGACAGGTGGGAAATGTTGGTGCAAGGCAGATGTGCCCTTGGTGAAAGAGGAGGTGATCAGGGAATACCTAAGCAAACAGGATCCTGAGTGACAGGAATCACAGAATCCTTGAAGGGCCTGGGTTGGAAATGACCTTAAAGACCATCCAGTTCCAACCCCCTTGGTGTGGGCAGGGCTGTCAGCCGGTAGATCTGGATGCCTGGGGCCCTCAGCATCTTCAACATCTCCAGGGATGTGTCACCCACTATTTCTTTGTGATTCCTGTTCCACACCTGTTCCATGCCCCACATCATGATCTTAGGAATGCTTGGAGTGCGTTCCAAATGTCTGATGTCAGGTCACCCAGTGAGGCTCTGCAGTCTCTGCCCATGGAGGTTTTCAAAATGCATCAGGTGCAAATGCTGAACAACTTGGTCTGTCCCTCTTTGTCCTGGGTTGGACGGCAGACATCCCCCAGGTTTCCTTCCAGCCTGGGATAGCATGTGATCCCATGTGCTCATGGCCTATTGCTGATGGGAAGAGAGCAGATGTTTCCAGAGCAAGAAGCATCCTGTGCTGCATGTGACCATCGAAAACAAGGTCTGAGAGCACGAAGACAGATCAGAACCACAGTGTGACTCTGTCAGTGCAAAGACTGAGAGCTGTCACAGAAGGTTCTGGGCAGGGAAATTCTGAGGGGGACTCCAGGCTCTGTGCAAGACACAAATGGATCTTCTTTTCTTTTTGAATCTGTAAGGCTGAAAGATGTTCTTGTCAATAAAACTGAAGCAAAGTTCGAAGACTAAGATAGAAATGAGCAAAAATGTGTTAACGCACTTCTCAAGTTCAGAAATACTCCTAAGTTCTTTTTCTTTTTAAGTTGTAACACCAGACTTTGAGGCAATTTTATGTAATTTTTATAATTATAATTTATTTTACAGAATGGACAGTGCTTTCCAGAGCTGTGTTTGCAGGAAAGATGTCTTCAGGTACAGGGACACAGACAGCGGAGCCAGTGCCAATGCCCTGTGACTAATGCCCAGCGTCCACCGCTGCTCTACCCTGCTGCGTATTTCATGTCCCTCATCCTCCAGGGGTCTCCAGCTCTCCTTAATACATGACCATGCTGAAGGACATGATTTCAGCAGGCCATATGGACACATGCTCTTCCCACTGCTCTCCACGTATCCCCATCCCTTGCACATTGCTCACTCAGAAACCTCCCAACTCTCTGGCTGATCTGTGACCTTCAGGGAGATTACTGGAACCTGCTCCATCTCTCCAAAGTCTGATGGACTCTCTTGTCAACTCATTCACTGTGATTATATCTACCCCTTCCTATCTCTGTCTAACTCATTTCTTGTACAGATATTTCCTGTGAAAGACGGAAGTCAGTAGTTGCGGCTTGGACAGGGCATGCGGTTGATCACTGTGTTTTTCTGTTCATACAATTGCATCACGTTTCCTTCTGTTTGTTTGCAAAATAGAGAAATCCTTCATTGCCCATGTGCATCTGGTTCTCTGAGGAAAGCCAGTGGGAGTTGGTGCAAAGGAGGTTTAACAGTGAGCGGGTGACTCCAGAGGAGAAGAGTGATGTGAGGAAAAGTGGTGCCAGTCCCATGGGGCCAACGGGAGTAAAAATGGGGTGGGGAAGTTGAAGAGGACATTAGTCCACAAGAGTGACAGAGCAAAACTCATTAGGGAACATCCTGGATCTGTATCAATTGCCAAGTTTTGTTTTAACTTATTGTTTACCTGACCATAAATAAATAACTAAATACGGAGACTTCTTAAATGCCCGTTGGACTCTTCCTCTTTAAGCTTTCTCCCGATAACTTTTCATTTTGTTGTGCAAGTTCTGAACACCTGAAGAAGATGACAGGAAGGCACAAGGCACAGGAGGGCTTCTTAGGCTGTAATGTGCCCATGGGGGCATTTGCTGCTGAGTCCATCAACCTCCAGTGCAGAGAGAAGACTGCACAAAGTGCTCAAGAAGACCAAGTCAGAAGGATCAGAGAAGTGTCTTGGAGTATTAATGGGCCCCACTGAGGGCCACTAACAAGCAAGCTTCCCCAGGGACTTGTTAGAGCAGATAATTGGCAGCCATGGTTACAGGCAGGCAAAGGCACTGGGATGGTGGCTGTGATGCTGAGAAAAGCCTCCTTTGTGTTATGAAGCAGAAAGGCCAAGCCCTGATCCCCAGACCCTTGGCAGGGAGATCCTGTCCCTCATGCTGGCTCAGGGCCCTTCCTGGGGCAGTGGGATGCAGGCTTGTATGAGGTCAAATGAAAGACAAGGGGACAGCAGCTCCCAGGCTCTGCTTGGGGTGCAAGGATGCTGTGAGGCCCAAGTCTTGGTTGGGCTGTTTGTCCTGTGGACTGTGGGATGTGAGAAGGGCCCAGTCTGAACAAGCAGTCAGTGACAATAAAACTTGGAACTTCAGATCTCTCAGGCCCAAGCTGGAGGCACCATTTCCTCACTGGGAGCATTTGGTTCTGGGGATGCCTTGTTTGATGCTCACCCACATGCAGAGCTCCTGACTGACTGCAACACCACTGTGCTCATACCAGCTGTGATATAACACAGTGGTGCTGAACTCACTGAGCTTGTCTCCCCTTAACAGCACAGAGACTCTGACATCACTGTAATCCTGACCACTGCCACAACTCAGTAATTCTGACATCAGTGCTCACTACACCACCGAGACAACACAATGACTCAGGTGTCAGTAAGCTCGCATCCACTGCGACAGCACAGTGACTCCAACATCATCATCATGCTTGTACTCACTATCATAGAATCCTAGAATATCTTGTGCTGGAAAGGACACACAAGGATTATCAAGTCCAACTTCTGCCTCCATACCACCACCCAAAAGGAAGACCATATCATCGAGAGTGTTGTCTGAATGCTCCTTGAATTCTAGCAATCTTGGTGTTGTAACTCCTTTCTTGGGGTCCTCGTCCAGTGCTCTCCTTTGGACACACTCCCATAGTTTATGTCCTTTATGTTCTGCAATGCCCAGCAGTGCACCCAGTGTTCCAGGTGAGGCTGCAGCAGTGCAGAACAGAGAGGGACAATGACCTTCGCTCAACCAGGACCCCCAAACCCCTTGTAGCACGACTGTGTCCCATCCCCCAGTCAGTGTGTATGTCCAGGGTTGACCCTCCCCAGGTGCAGAATCTGGCACTTGTTCTTGTTATACGTCATGTGGTTGGTGGTTGTCTAGATCTCTATCTTGTCCGCATCTCTCTGCTAGTCCTCTCCACCCTCAGTGGAGGCAACAGCTTCATCCAAGTCAGCATCGTTAGCAGACTTGCTCAGAACATCCTCTGGTCCTACATGCAAGCCACTGATGAAAACTTTAAGGAGAAGTGGCCCTAAATGGAGCCCTGGGGAACCCTGCTAGTGGCCAGCCACCAGCCTGATTTGCTGAAATCCTTCAGGCCCGTCTCCTTGGCCATATGCTCACCCATCGTATTATGTTTCTGTCTAGCCCTTTGCAGGACACTTTGTCCTGAAGCATACGTTGAGGAACAGTATTAAAATCCTATATGAAATCCTAAGCAATAACATCAGTTGGCTTCCTTTCATCAATTAGATGGGTGACAGCTTAATAAAAGGACTTTAAGCTCAACCGGACCTTCCCTTCATGAACTCGTGTTGGCTGTTTCCAATGACAGAATTGTCTTTCAAGTGTTTTCAGTAACTCCCAGCATCATTTTCTCCATAATTTTATCAGGCACCGGATTGAGACTGTCAGGTCTGTGATTGCTGATTTCATCTTTCTTGCTCTTCTTTCAAACTGGAAGAACATCTGCCAGCTTCCTGACAACTGGGAACTGGCATGACCCAAGACAACTTCTGATGCCACTCAAATGAGAGCCTCGAACATACTGAGGTGTCATCAGTGAAAGAATGTAGATGTGCCATTGCTTTGTAATGCCTTGAATGGCAGAGTGTGACAAAGACAGCAGAGAGGAAGATCTGGCTCTTCTGTTGTGAGCTCATCCATTTGGTCAGCGGAATAACACAACATGCTCCATGGGGTCAGATACAAAAGGCACACTGGGTGCCCTCAGTACAGGGCTGTGGTGGCATTTAGGATGGCCAAGAATAATTCCCTTCTAACCCTCAGCTGATGCTCAGGAAGGAGGTGTCTATCTCAGAGGTTTTCCACCACGCTTTACAAGCACCAGCACACAAATAGGATCACCCCAGGCACCTTGGGCATCACTGAGTGTGTCTGTGTGAGCAATGCAGTCCCTGCTGAATAATGACCAAGCATTCAGATGCGGGGCTCACACACAGACACCTCACTGTACACACTGGAACTCAACTAAGAGGACTCGCGGCTCCCATGGATCTCTCGGGAACTGATCCCATTTCAGTCCCAGGTTTTCCATCAGGGGATGAGATGACGAACCCTAGGGCTACGATGAGATGGTGTGACAGTAATAAGACAAATGGAAATGGCTTAAAGTACAGAGGGGAGATTTAGTTTAACTATTAGGAAGAAATTTTCTACTCAAAGGAAGTGGAAAAGGTTGCTCAAAGACATTTTGTGTGCCGCATCCTTGGAGGCATTCAAGGTCAGGATGGATGGGATCCTGGGCCGCCTGATCTGGTGGTAGGTAGTCCTGCCCATGGCTGGGGGCTTGGAACTAGGTGCCCTTTAAAGTCCCCCCAAACCTAAGCCATTGTACGATCCAATAATGTTATGCCTGCGCTGCCTCAGCTCTACCACTGACCAGAACAGGGGAAGTCCATCCCTCCCTGTGTTTGTCTGTTTGTCATTTTTGTTACAGGTCATGAGCAGAGGTTTCCAGATTTGGCATTTCCTTCTCTCATGGTCAAACTACTTTTGTTAGGAACATCCATGTTTTTGGAATCCTCTGGACATGTTGATTAGTGGATCTGACTTTGAAGTACATTCTGCAGTGATGACTGTGCTGTCTTGCCAGAGCTTTCAGCACAGGAGGGCCATGGATATCTCCAGGGAGAGCTGTGAGGAGAAGGAAATCTCCTTCTCTGCTGCTGAGCTGGGCTGGGCTCCTGAGACACAGGGAGCTGATATAAGTGGGCAGCGTTGCTGAGAGACAGCTGTGCCCAGGAGCAGCTCCTGAGCACCACACAGCAGGGCTGGGGCCATGACCATCCGGAGATGGGGAGGAGAGAAGGAAGAGAGCTTACGCGTTGTGTGGCACAATAGCAGGCTGAGAGCTCGCTGGAGGTGCATTTCTCACTATCATTGACAAGGTAAGTTTTTTGATCCAGGCAATGAGTCTGATTTTCCTGGAGAGATCACTAACTCTGGGACATCCCATTAGATACCTGGCTGAAGGTTCTCCATGTTTCTTCACTGTGGAGAATGACCAGCTCCAGATGAGGGCTTCTGTGCTTCATTGTCAGAGCACAGCCCTGAGGGCTGCGTGTCCCAGGACGGATGCAGGCTGTTCAGCCAGGGGTGCAGCCGGGTGCCCAGGGCTGTGGTGCAGAGCAGGGTCCCTGCTGTGTCCCAGGGGCTGTGTGCCGGGGCAGGGACTCTGCCGCCTGCCAGGCTCAGCACTCAGCCTGCCCGGGGAGCTGCCCAGGGCGCTGCGGGGAGACGTGTGGGGGGAAGGAGCCCCCCGGCAGGGCAGGGGCCTTCTGCTGCCAGAGCTGCTTCCTGGGGCAGGGGGATCACAGCTACGCTGCACACCACAGTGTTTCCAAGGGCACTCTGTTTGA
Organism: Gallus gallus; assembly: GCF_016699485.2. Taxonomy (NCBI): domain Eukaryota; kingdom Metazoa; phylum Chordata; class Aves; order Galliformes; family Phasianidae; genus Gallus; species Gallus gallus. The sequence continues at coordinate 1,799,962 of NC_052564.1, read as the reverse complement.
GGCGAGGCAACGCAGGGATTGTCTTCTTTCTAATCTTAGGGATGGGAAAAAGACTGGAGGCAGAAATCTAAAAGGGGCTGTCAACAGCAAAGAGCTTCTACATGCAAGGAAATGCTGTGAGGTTGGTGAAATGAATATTAGGTGTTGTTTGCATGTTGTATGGTGATGAGGCATTGCTGAAGTACGTTGAGAAATGCTGACTACTTAGTGAGGGGCAGTAGATTCCCCTGCTCTCATCAGGGTCTGACTTCTTTTCACAGTGTTATGGGGGTGCAACCATTCTCCATCTTCCAACTTGTCAAGCTCAGAGCAATTAGAAACATGCCCAACCATCTCCATTACTCCGCACCAAGCAGCTGTGAATCCCTTTGCCTCTCGGGTCTCATAGGCATTCATACTGAGTGCACAAGGAGCACTCAGAATTTCTCAATTCAGCAAACACTCCATGGACACACTGAGTGAGAGGAGGGAGTACAGAGGAAAAATCACTAAAATTTATTTTTATGACCCACATATTTCTGGCTTTGAGCTCACAGATGCTTACAAGCACCTCTCTATTAGAAGTTACTTCATCTGACCCATTTTGTAAAGAAAACTTGCCCTCACACAAACACCACATTTCCCTGTATCTACGGGGACAAGACTGTTTCCTTGAGAGAAAAAGTGCAGAAGCCCTCCAGGCAAACTCAGCATCATGAAATGTAGCTCACATCATTGTGATTGAATGAACATTTTCCACACAGAAATCTCTGACTTGAACTTTTGTACTCCTTGGACAGGTCCTGGTGCCCAGAAGTACCAGATGCCCAACAGCAGCTCCATCAGCGAGTTCCTCCTCCTGGCGTTGGCAGACACGCGGCAGCTGCAGCTCCTGCACTTCTGGCTCTTGCTGGGCATCTACCTGGCTGCCCTCCTGGGCAACGGCCTCATCAGCACAGCCGTAGCCTGCGACCACCGCCTGCACACCCCCATGTACTTCTTCCTCCTCAACCTCGCCCTCCTCGACCTGGGCTGCATCTCCACCACTCTCCCCAAAGCCATGGCCAATGCCCTTTGGCACACCAGGACCATCTCCTACACAGGATGTGCTACCCAGCTTTTTTTCTTTCTTTTCTTGTTTGGAGCAGAATATTCCCTTCTCACCATCATGGCTTATGACCGTTACGTTGCCATCTGCAAGCCCCTGCACTACGGGACCCTGCTGGGCAGCAGAGCTTGTGCCACCATGGCAGCAGCTGCCTGGGGCAGTGGAGTTCTCTATTCCCTGCTGCACACTGCCAGTACATTTTCCCTGCCTCTGTGCCAAGGCAATACTGTGGATCAGTTTTTCTGTGAAATCGCCCACATCCTCAAGCTCTCCTGCTCTGGTTCTTACCTCAGGGAATTTGGACTTGTCATATTTAGTATCTTAATCTTTTTTGGGTGTTTTGTTTTCATTTTTGTGTCCTATGTGCAGATCTTCAGGGCCGTGCTGAGGATACCCTCTGAGCAGGGACGGCACAAAGCCTTCTCCACGTGCCTCCCTCACTTGTCCGTGGTTTCCCTGTTTGTCACCACTTGCATGTGTGCCTACCTGAAGCCCCCCTCCATCTCCTCCCCATCCCTGGACCTAGTGGTGACAGTGGTATACACAGTGGTACCTCCAGTCATGAACCCCATCATCTACAGCATGAGGAACCAGGAGCTCAAGGATGCTCTCAGGAAACTGTTTGGAGATAGATTGCTTCAGTATGAGTAAAATGGAATAGCTCAGACTGCCTTTATTTTCTCTCTTTTACCTCTGTCCCTCTTTGTTGTTCCTATGGTAATTTTAATTCCAATGATGCGATACTGTTCATCACATTTCTTTTTTGTTTTCTACCTTTGTCTTCTGTCCTGCAGTCCTAACGGACAAAAGTAACCCAGATAAAGTAATCACCAGAATATCATTGATCTCTGCTCCCACCTCCTCTGGATCCCAGAGAGCAGCCCTGCACACAGGAGGGTGCAGGAACCAAGAGCCCAACTGCCACACGGAGCTGCAGCCCTGCTGTCTGCGGGAGCTGCCTGGAGCCACGGCCATGGGCAGCAGCAGGACGGGGTCTTTTCAGTGCTGCTCTCTTTGCAGCACCACGCTGTGCTCCTTTCTCTATGCAGTTGTGTCTGCCCTCAGGTCCTGCATTACATAGCAGACCATGGAGAAACACTTTGCCTGAGGTGTGCCTGGAATTGTCTCAAAGGCTTGGAAGAGCATTGCCGTGTCAACTGATAGAAGGCTGGAGGCTTGGGGGAGGAGAGTCCTGTGAAAAATGAGATGGCCTTGCTCTGTTCTCAGTGTTCCCATTGTGCTGGAAGAAGTTCTGACTGCAAACTTGTGTTTGATGGATTCGTTTATTGCCTGCTCACTCTCAGCCCAGGATGGCACACCTGTACATCTATGTGAGAAACATGCTCAAGGTAACAGTCTCTAATCAGGCCAAGATCTCTGTGAAGAGCAGTTTATTCATTAGTGCAGTAATGGGCGCACACCCCCGACTGACAAGGGAGAAATTGCACAACTAGTCAGAGAAATCCATCCCGTTATATACCCTGGGTCCGATGCAGGTAAAGCCTCTCCTGGCACTCATTGGTTAAGCGTCTCAGGCTCACAACCTTCTCACACTGGTGCTACCTGACATTTCCATACAGTGTCTGTTACCAACCCTTTGTTTTTAGGTGTGTTCTGCACTTTTTATGGTGCTAGGAGGACAATATTTTCAACAATCAGCCCAGTAGTTCTGTCCTGTACCGGACTCTCCCCTGCCATATATAATTACCCTACCTAGTATTGCCTGTGCCAATTCTACCCAGGTTGGAACGCCCCAGTCTCAACCTTGCTCAGTTCAGCAGCTTTCTTTGTGACTGGAAATTTCCACTGCAAAAATACCATCTACCTCTCACATGGTTTTACTCACCATTTACTTCATGACACTTTATACCTTACTTCAGGATGTACTCAGACTTTATTCCAGGCTTACTCAGACTTTAATTCAAGTTTATTCACAGTTTACTCCGTGTTTACTCTTACTTTTCTCTTGTTTTTTCTCACACGGTACTCCAGGTGTACTCTCACCTTGCTTCATGTTTTACTCGCACTTCACTCCAGGTTTACCCACACTTCCGTGACAAGTCACACTTTTCTCCGCATTTTCTCTGGATTTACTCTTTCTTTTGTCTGAGTGCACTCACATTTTACTCCGTGCGTTCCTACAGCTTACTCAGGTTTTTACTCACACTTGACTCCAGGTTCACTCACCCTTGACTCCATTTTTACTCACAATTTACTCTGTGTGTGCCCACACATTACTCAGAATTTTCTCCAGGTTTTACTCACACTTTACTCATGTTTTATTCACACATTACTCTAGGTTTACTCTTACGTTTCTCCTGGTTTTACTAACACTCTATTCTGGGTTTGCACACACTTTTGGTTCACTCACTACTCTACTTGGGGCGTACTCACACTTTACTGTGTATTTTGCACACACTTTACTCCATGTTTATTAACACTTTACTCCATCTTTACTAAAACTTTACTTCCAGTTTACTCACACTTTTCTTTTGGTTTACTCAGAGATTACTGTGAGTTTTGTCACAGATTACTCTGGGTTTACTCTTACTTTTCTCCTGGTATTACTCACACTTTACTTTGGTTTTACTCACATGTTGCATTGGTATTATTCACACTTCTCTCTGGCTTTTACTCACCATTTACTCCAGGTTTTATCTATCTTTACTTCCAGATTACTCACAGTTTTCTCTCGGTTTTTACTCGCACTTCACTCTGGGTTTTTCTCACACTGTACCAATGTTTTACTCACCCTTTGCTCCAGGTTTGATCTCTCTTTTCTCAGCGTTTACTCACACTGCACCACACTTTTGTCCGGGTATACACACACTTCAGTCCAGGTTTGATCACATAAATCCATGTCTTCCCATACTAAACAGCAAGTCTCCCCACAGTTTACTCTCGGTTTACACACACTTTACCACATGTAGTCATACTCTACACCGGGTGTACTCATACGTTTCTCTGGGTTTTGCTCACAATTTAGTCTGAGTTTACTCTCACCTTGCTTTGGGTTTATGCACACTTTACCAGGCTTTACTCATAATCTTCTAAGGGTGTACTCACACCTTACTCTGGGTTTTACTCACACTTTCCTTTGGGTCTACACACACTTTACTCTGGGTTTAGTCACACACTACACCAGGTGTACTCACACTTTACTCTGAGTTTATTCACACTTTTCTCTGGGTTTACTCACACTTTTCTACAGTATTTACTCACCCTTTACTTCAAGTTAACTTGAACTTGCTAAATCAAGGTATTGCTGCTGATAACAGATGCTTTTCTACATTCTTAGACAGTTAGCATAGACAGTGGGTCTCCCATTTTTCCAAATAACATCATTAACTATCCTATGTCTAGAATGCAAGGTAGCAGGGTCAGACAGTAAAACCACAAATTAATTAAATCAGCAGATTATTGAACAGAGTTGTGGCTGATGGGACGACCAACCAGAGCCAGCCAAGTGTCCCCCATCCTACCCCAAGCCCAAAAAAATAACACAACCACCTTCATCAGAAAGACCACTGTACATGTGTACAACTCTCATTTTGGGGACACATTGCAATAAACCAGCCTTTTCTTAGACATAGAATGCATATGTTTGCAGCTTGCTCTTTAAGTAGGTGCTTTTCTTGCCCTCCAGTATGCAAGCTAGGTGGCAATATCCCCTCTGCATCCAGCATGTGTGCAGTGCTCATTAAACATAGCTGTGTTATTACTACCCTGTGGTTACAGAGTTTCATTTCTGCGCATCGGTTCTGTCCCTCAGTTCAGTGCTCGTCAGCCCTCCTCGAAAGCGCTCAGTCCCGGCACCTTCCCGTCAAGCCGAACAGATCACCACTCTGCCAGTCTTGAAGTGGGCCCAGGGAGAAGAATCCATCTGCATAGTGAGGGGAGGCTGCAGGCCTGAGTCTTCGACCCCAGCCTTGGGTCGCTTCCCCACCATGCTCCAATCCCTTCCCACGTGGAAGACGAGAGACAAGAAATATGCAGTAGAGTAGAGCTCCTTGGGGTGGAACGGGAAGCGGCAACCGGCAGTGCCCACCAGAGCTGCCCTAGTGCTGAGCAACGGGCCACAAGGCAGGGATAGATATGTTGAGGTGAGGTCACTTGTGCAAGCAGAACTCACCACCTTGGAACAGGCATGTGGCTGAGATGGTGTTTGAGAGCTTATTCCTGTCTCTGGAGGTGACAGACCTGCAGCAGGAACAAGGCTGGAAAAGAGCCTTGGAAGACATTCTTTCTGTAGTAGCCAATAGGACAGCCTTGAATTCAGGGCTGAGCTCTGTACCTTTAGGAATGCAGCTCATGGTCATTCCCCTGTCTCTGGTAAGCCAGCAGAAGGCACCAGCTGGGCAGGCTGACTGAAAGATCCCTTCAGCCTGAGAGCTGATTGCCTGCATACAGGAAGAGGCCTTGGGTCCTTGTTTTCACATCCCTTGCCCGTTAGCACATGATGGGCGCATAACTTGGACATGTCTGCCTGAAAGGTCAGCATCAGGCTTGTGACTTGCAAGTTTATGGTGAGATTTCATCTGTGTGGTCAGCTGTCAGGCTAAAAGGATGTGATGGGTTGGTACACTGCCTGGAGGGTAGATTGTGAGATGATGGCACTTTCCGTCTACCGGGACTGGTGGAAGACATTTGATATGGCCCTGTATGAAACCCTTCTCTCTGAAGAGAGAGGGATGAGGCATGAGCTGATGGATGGACCACTCACTGTATGTGGAATTGGATGGATGGTCTCAGCCAGAGTTGTGGACAACAGCTCAGTGGCTGTGTGGAGAGAATGGTATTTTTCAGGGGTTTTCAAGTGGTACTAGTGCTATTTAACCTCTTTGTTGCTGACTTGGACAGTGCTGTTGAGTGCACCTTCAGCAAGTTTGTGGTGACACCAATTTCTGTGATGTGGTCAACACAGTAAAGATAAGGGATGCCACTAGGGCGACCATGACAAGCTGCAGAGGTGGGTCTGTGAGAACCTCATCAAGATCAACAAGGCCATGTGCAAGGATGTTCACATGAATACATGGGTCAGAGCAATGCCATGCACAAGTGCAAGCTGACTAGAGAAGACAATGCCCTCCCTCACTCTGATGGGCACCCCTCTGTTGATGCAGCCCAGGGTACAGTTGGCCCCTCAGGGTGCAAGCACTCCTTTTAACGTTTCCATCTCCCAGGACCTCCAAGACCTTCCCCGCAGGGCTTCTCACAAGTAGGAGCTCTCGCAGTCTGTACTCATATCTGAGATTGTTCCAACACAAGTGCAAAACCTTGCACCTGATCTTGTTGAACCTCATGGTGTTTCTTTGGGCCCACTTCTCAAGCCTGTCCAGGTCCCTCTGGATGGCACCCCTTCATTCTGTCGTGCCAACTGCCCCACGCAGCTCGGTGTCATCAGCAGACTTAATGAGGGTGCACACTATCTCATCATCCATGCCACTGATAGGTGTTGAAGAGCTCTGGTCCCAAGGCTGACCCCTGGGGACACCACTTGTGATCGACCTCCACCTGGTGGAGCCCATTTCCCAGAGACCCATTTGGTAAATGTCATTTGGTAACAGTCCTTTGGCTGTGACCTTTCTACCAATTTCTTATCCGGTGAACTGTCCGCCGTTCAAATCCATCTCACACATCTCTCCACAGAGATAAGGATGTGATGAGGGACCATGCCAAAGGCCTTTCAGAATTCCTGGTAGATTTTTGTACCAGTCTGTGTAACTGATGCATTGTCAAAGTGTTCACATTATCATTCTGACCATAAAGAACCACAAAATGTAATGAAGCTTTGGGAAAATACTGATTTCCCATTTAGATCCTGAAAATATTGAGCTAAGCAGAACTCTAAATCTTAGGGCTAAGGTTGTGTTACGGTAAAATTAATCTTCTTACTGCACACACAAAGGAATTGTTTATTAGATTACTTATTTGCTTACAGCTAGCACCTGGTAGATAAGTGTGTTTCTGTAACATAGCAACCTTCACGTCGGTATTCAGAGAGCTGTTATTGGAATGGTCTGGAGTTCAACAATGACCAAAGCATTCACAAGTCAATCGTAACCCGAGCTGCAGTGACACAACAGACTGGGTGTGACAGCAAGAACAGAAATAACTAACTGCTACACAGGCGTAATTTAGGAAGTTAGTGATAAATATTAGGAAAGGAGGCCAGGAGGTGAGACAACAAAGATGAAATGCAAATATAGCAAATCACTTCAATTACAGTAAACAAGAATAAAATAAATAAGGAATATGAGGTATGTTAAATCCTTATTGACTGTGAGCAGATTTCTGTGTTGGAAATCTATTAAAATATACAAAATATTAGTCAAATGTGTTGTGGGTTAACTGTAGTTTCAATTAATATACTAAGGTGAAAGAGAGGCTGAATTCAATAGCAGTTTCAAAGTGTGCAGAGAAACCTGCATTTGATGCACAGCCATTAACACACACAATTTGTTGTCAGTGGGTATTAAGCAAGGAAAGAATAAAGTGCTTTTTTGCCTCAACCCAGGAACTGTGTAACTGTGTTTTCTCCCCTGTCCTGTTGAGGAGGGGCAGTGACAGAGCAGCATGGGGGGCACCTGGGAGCCAGGCAAGGTGAGCACAGTGCAGCTGGGCGCTGAGTTCCAGGGTGCTTTTGGGGTCCCAGCCCTGCAACACGGTGTCTTCATGTGCCTTCCCCTCTGCAGGACAGCCCGACCCCACTGATCCATAGGCAGCCCCTGGCAGCTCTGTGCAGGCACTGTGTGGGGCAGCGTGCCTGCAGAGGTACGGAGATGTGCCCCCAAGCACAGCCCCTGACACCACACATACTCCTTCTCACAGCTCCTACTTCCTTCCCTTTATTTCATCTTCCTCTTCATCACGGGGCACCCTGGCACACCTTTTAGCTCTTTTCCCCCACTTTAGCAAATTTCCATTGCGTGTTTTGCCACAATCAGCAACTTTCTATCTTGGTGCACTCTAACTTCAAACAGTTTATACCAAGCCCAAGAACAAGTCCTTGCACCTGGTGGAGGCAAAGAAAGAAGCAGTCCGTTGTGATTTCAGTGCTTCTGTGAATCAGGATCATTGATAAAGACAGGGCTGTTCACCCACCAAGTGAAACTAAACTGGGAAGTTATAGGATGAGAACACACTGATTCCTTTTGCTAACGTAATATATTGGCTATCGATGTATAGGCTAATATATTGATAGCTATTGCTAATAAAGCCTATATGAACTCCACAGTGCCTGCTGGCATCTCATTTGCCTGCAGAGACAGAGATGGAACACAGTGGCTGTGGGAGAGTCAGCACTGACCCAGAGTTCATATGGGCTCCAGAAGAAAGAGAGCAGGGTGATGCCTCAGTAGAAGTGGAAGGAATCCAAACACATGTATAGGAACATGATTACCACTAATGATTATTACACACACAAACATATATATGAACAGCAAATAAAAATGAAATTATTAATGAAAATAAATAAATAGTATAAACAGAAAGGAACATCAAATAAACCCATGATGGAGAAGACCGTGAATCATTTCCAGAGACAGATGAGAAGTTTATCCCTACTGAAATGAGTCCATGATATCATTTTCCTCACTGCATCCTTGAGCTCCTGGTTCCTCATGCTGTAGATGAGGGGATTCAGGGTTGGAGGCACCACCGAATACAGAACTGCCATCATCAGATCCAGGGATTGGGAGGAAAGAGAGGGGGGCTTCAGATTGGCAACGAAGGCAGTGCTGACAAACAGGGTGACCACAGCCAGGTGAGGGAGGCACGTGGAGAAGGCTTTGTGCCGTCCCTGCTCAGAGGGCATCCTCAGCACAGCCCTGAAGATCTGCACATAGGAGAAAAGAATGAAAACAAAACACCCAGATGATAAAGAAGCACTGACCACAAGAAGCCAAATTTCTCTGAGGTAGGCATCTGAGCAGGAGAGCTTGAGGATGTGGGGGATTTCACAGAAGAACTGATCCACAGCATTGCCTTGGCAGAAAGGCAGAGAAAATGTGTTGGCAGTGTGCAGCAGGGAATTGAGAAGCCCAGTGCCCCAGGCAGCTGCTGCCATGGTGGCACAAGCTCTGCTGCCCAGCAGGGTCCCATAGTGCAGGGGCTTGCAGATGGCCATGTAGCGGTCATAGGACATGATGGTGAGAAGGGAATATTCTGCTGACAGGAAGAAGAAAAAGAAAAAGACCTGTGCAGCACATCCTGTGTAGGAGATGGCCCTGGTGTGCCAGAGGGCATTGGCCATGGCTTTGGGGAGAGTGGTGGAGATGCAGCCCAGGTCGAGGAGGGCGAGGTTGAGGAGGAAGAAGTACATGGGGGTGTGCAGGCGGTGGTCGCAGGCTACGGCTGTGCTGATGAGGCCGTTGCCCAGGAGGGCAGCCAGGTAGATGCCCAGCAAGAGCCAGAAGTGCAGGAGCTGCAGCTGCCGCGTGTCCTGCCAACGCCAGGAGGAGGAACTCGCTGATGGAGCTGCTGTTGGGCATCTGGTACTTCTGGGCACCAGGACCTGTGGGCACAAGAACCTGTCCAAGGAGTAGGAAACTTAGTGACAAGGCATTCCATGTTTGAAATGTTCACTGTGGTCAGTGATTTGAGCTACATTTCATGCGGTTGATTTTGCCATGAGCACCTCTCCGCTATTTCTCTCAAGGAATCTGCCTTGTCCCTGTGTGTACATGGGAACGTGATGGTGCTGTGGTGATGTTTCTGTCTAGAACTTGTCAGATGAAATCATTTCTAATGCAGAAGTGCATGACAGCATCTGCATTACAAATGCCAGAAATAGGGGGGTTGAAAAGTTTTAATGATGTTTTTTTTTTTCCTGCAAAGTCTGGTCCCACTCACCACGGCCAGGAAGTGTTTAAGTCAGAAATCCTAAGCAGTTCTGCCGCACACATCGTGAATGGCAGAGAGAGCTGAGAGGCAAAGGGATTCTCTGCTGCTTATTTCAAGATAAGGGGAGCGGGTTGGGCTTGTTTCCACACACTCTGAACATGCAACTGTTCAAAGGGAGAATGTTCTCCCAGGCCCTCCCATGTTACCTTGAAAAGAATGCAGACCCTGCTGAGAGCAGTGGAAAACACTGCCCATCATGGAATGCTCACCCTTTCTCAGGGGTCCTGAGCAAGGTCTCATCAACACACATCTGGCAAACAACACCTAACATTCATTTCACCAACCCCGGAGCATTTCCTTGCATATAGCATCTCTCCCCTTCATCCCTGCATATTGATCTCGATCCTGTGGGAAAAAATTGGCACCCTAGAGGTCAGCTCACAGCTCTCAGGGACACTTCAAGGAGATGTGTGCCAGTGGTGGCATCTTATTAAGGGAAAGCAAACTCTTCCCAGCCTCACAGACTACATTGCCCACAGCCAAAGGCAGTCACTCTCAGCCCCTGTGCACTGCAGAGGGCGATGGACACGTGCCTGGGGAGATGCTGCTCTGCTCTACTGGAGCTCTGGCTGCATTCCTATTTGCTGTTCAGAACCCATCCTGTCTGCAGAACATTACCTAAGTGCATGTTCATGTTTACAGGTGAAAAGGGAACAAAAGAGTACCTCAATGACTTCAGCAAAGTAAATATCTGCTTTCAGAAAGTAAAGAGACTGAATGTACTTGAAGATTCTCAATAGATGACTCAAACACTCTACACCATTACCCTCCACTAGAAGTAGGAAGCAGAAAACATGGCGGAAAATCCCTCCTTAAGCCTTCACAGTGGAAAGTCCCGAGTAGTGCAGCTCCCCGGGCAGGCTGAGTGCTGAGCCTGGCAGGTGGCAGAGTCCCTGCCCCGGCATACAGCCCCTGGGGCACAGCAGTGACCCTGCTCTGCACCACAGCCCTGAGCACCGGCTGCACCCAAAAAGGCACAGCCTGCAGCCGTCCTGGGGCACGCTGCCTCAGGGCTGTGCTCTGACACTGCAGCATGGAAACCATCAGATGAAGCACATCATCTCCATGACTAGGAAACATGGTGTGTCTTCAGCCTGCTATGGATTGTCTCTAATTTAGTGATCCTCTATAAAAGTGTCTGCATTGCCTGTAGCCAGAGACTTACCTTGTCAAGAGCTGTGAGCAATCTTCCTCCAGTGAGCTCACAGCCGCTCACGCTCATTTTCCTTATAACTTATGCCACCTGCAGGATCATGTCCCCGTACTTTTGTGCTGTACAGAGGATCTGCTCCTAGGCACAGCTGTCTCTGTGCAGATATGCCCCCTTGTAGGAGCTCCCTGTGTCCCAGGAGCACAGGCCCAGATCAGCAGCAGAGGGTGTCATTTTTTCCTCCCCACTCATCCCCCTGAGATGTCCCGGGTTATCTCCATGGCAAACAGTCCTGAAGACAACAGCATCGTGACTGTACTTGGAAAAATCTGCTGCATTAACCACCAGATGTCCAGAAGACACGGACCAATTATAGACATAGGTTAGTCATACCAGAGCGTGTTTGCTGTAAACCAAAAGGGAACACAGAGAGAAGTACAGAGGAGGGGTGGATTCCTGTGCAAGCACTGATTCAGCTGAAGCACTACAGGCATCTCATCACTAGATGGAAACCCTGGGGCTGAATGGGATTCAGATCCCTCGTGGACCCACAGGAGCTGGGATTTCTATGGATCAGATCAGATGTGCACAGTGAGTTGCCAGAGCATGTGAGCTCCTGCTCTGAGTCTTGGTCCTGTCCTCTCCTCACCTCACTGTTTATTAGTTGGGACTGGGGCTCTCGGAATACTACGTGTCAGAGACAGGTGGGAAATGTGGGTGCAAGGCAGATGTGCCCTTGGTGATAGAGGACGTGATCAGGGAATAAATACCTAAGCAAAAGGATCCTGAGTGACAGGAATCACGAATCCTTGAAGGGCCTGGGTTGGAAAATGACCTTAAAGACATCAGTTCCAACCCCCTTGGTGTGGGCAGG